>NC_061100.1:54324729-54337229 GCF_015104395.2 Macrobrachium nipponense
TTGACTACATAAGGGTGCTAGCCCTTGGGAACTTGGCCCAAATATAGTTTTCATTCCACTGAAAAGGCTTCTCATGTCATTTCTGTCAAAGAAGGATTGGAGCTCATTTGCTTTGTCTGTCAACCACTTATTTTTCATTTCCCTTGTGGCATTTTGTATCTGACCTTTTGCCATGAGGTGTATTTTCTTCTTTGTTTCAGACTTTGCGTCATTCAGATATTCAAACAGATATTTTCTGGCCATTTGAATAAGATCTTGAATAGTTGCATCATTCTGATCAAAGCAATCTTGATGTTCGTATTTCTTCAGACCAACTGATTCTTTACATGCGATGATTATGGAATCCTTATATTTACTCCAGTGATCAACAATATTGGGTGGATATTCCTGTTCTAGTTTATTAGTGAGACACCACTGAAGTTCAAGCTTATTCGAGTCGTTCCTAAGTAAATCAACGTTAAACTTCAGTCGCTTTAGTGCATGCACGTTTCTCTTTTTAGTCAATATCTTCATCCTAATACAAGAGTATACCAGGCGGTTGTCAGTCCAGCAGTCTTCGGATCCTGTCACTGATCTTGTAAGCAATACATCGTTTTGATCACGAGATCTTACTATAATGTAATCTAAGAGATGCCAGTGTTTAGATCTTGGATGTTGCCAGGTGGTTTTAAGTTTATTTTTCTGCCTAAAAAGAGTATTAGTTACTACCAGATCATGTTCTACACACTTCGAGAGTAGGAGTGTTCCATTTGCATTAATTTGCCAACACCCTCTTTTCCAATGGTACCTCTCCAGATGTCACTGTCTCGTCTTACTCTGGTATTAAAGTCGCCTAAAAGGATTACTTTGTCTTCATTTGGGATAGCTGTGAGAGCTGTGTCTAAAGCGGCATAAAATAATTCTTTTGTTTGATCCTCTGCAAGAAGGGTTGGAGCGTAAGCACTGATCACTGTCGCATGTTTATTTCCCTGAAGATTTAGTCTGAGTGTCATTAGGCATTCATTTATGCCACTTGGGTACTCTATTAAACTGAAAAGCATGCAATTTTTTTACAGCAAAACCTACACCATGCTGCCTTGGTGTTCCAGGTTCCTGTCCCTTCCAGAAGAATGTGTAGCCACCACCTTCTTCACACAGTTGTCCCTCACCGGCGATACGAGTCTCAGAAAGTGCCACTATATCTAAATTTAGTGGATGCGGTTTTCCAGGCAGGCAGGTTTGAAGCAGACTATGTTTAGGGCACCTTTTCTAGCCCCTTCCCCATTCAGGGTGAGCAGAGTGGATCCTAAAAAGGGCTGCTCAGACATGGATGCCACTGCCGAACAACTCTCCTGCTTCATCCAAAAGTTGAGTGACTGAACTAATCATCCACCGCTGACGTGCCAGTTGAGACTGAGAGCTTCCAGATAACACAATCCTGCCCCCACCATCTCTTCTGGTCGCCGGCAGACTTGAAATGCCCCACTACTCGTACTTCCCAGAGGCACCTGTGCATGAGATTTTTTAACGTGGATACACTACTGCACATACAGGAGACCCACGAGCTTCACTGCAATGGTTGTTGTCCAGTGGCACAAATGATTGCGACGACTGCACCCCCCTTACAGTTGCAACCTTTCTTCCACTATTGCAGCCGTTGGATTTCAAATCAATGTCCTCTCTTCCACCTGCCTTACCGTTGAAGGATTTGGTTTTACTTCAGAGTTTTCTTCTCTCAGGAGGACTGTCAATCAAGACTAATGAGTTCCCCCTACCCATGGGTGCAGTTTAATGTCATGCCCAGGACATCACTACACTGTTATTATATGTACTAGGATTAAGTCATATAACATAACTATCAAACGGTTCTTCCATGCTAGTAGTTCTCTTCGCTATCAACCCCCTGCCCCCTGTCCGATAAGCATACTTATATTATTCCATAGTACCTACATAAATCACTGCCTGTAAAAATAATATTGGTCCCCACTTATAAGCCCAATTCATTAAAATTGATTCTAATATCCCCAAAGATAAAGTATCATCAGGAATGAGCCCTTCCGATGGCCCATTACCTCTTTAACCTGTGATTTGATCTCTGCTAATGACTCAGTCTCTTTCTCAATGTTTAAAACCATCGTATGAACCGTAAACAGAACTATTATTAAATCTAGGTCACCCCCTAACTCACTGAACGTTTTCCTTAAATCATTAAAACGCTTCCAATGCCTCAAACTTCAGATTCGAAATGGCAACCCATCCAATTGCTGCTACGGGCAATGCTGTCACCCCCACAACTAACGGAACCGCCCTTTTATGTCTCTTGGTTCGACCACATGTAAGTTTTGTATGTACCATTTGGTTTTTTATCCAGGAACCACGTAATCGTCTCTTTAATAGTGCCCCTGAATTTAATCATCTGTAATCTTAATTTATAAAAACAAATATGTTAACGGATCCGAGACATAACTTTCCAGCTTTGCCACTTGTAGTGCCCTCCTCATAGTTTCAACACTATCCTGAGAACACTCCAATTCCATCCTGGCTGACGCAAGATCCTCAAATTCCATGCTCATTACAATCCTATTGTCATCGACCGAGACCTGATGACCTTCAATTACAACCCTCGGTCGCAAATAACCCTTGCCTACTGTACTCCAGCTGCTGCAAAGACGAAGAGTATAATGGAATTATGCATCTCTGAAACAGAGGAGAGAGAAAAAACATAAGTAACTGCTTAACTGCAAAAAAAAAAAAAAAAAAAAAAAAAAATCTGAAAAAAAACAATTTTAAACGTCCCCAGAATATAACGAACAAACAAACAAACCCCCCCCCCCCCAATTATTAAGTTGTTTCTTTGAACTTAGGTGTGTTAATCTTGTCATCCTCATATCTCTACTCAAAACAACAAACCTATTTCCCCTTTTCTCTTCTATAAGCCCAAATGGCCTTTCAAACTTAGGACTCAGTTTGTAATTTAATTAATTTTTTACATTAATCTTCGAAAATACCTTATCCCCAAACACAATTCTTGCACCATCTGATTTCGCATTACTTCTCTCGACCATCTCTTGTGTCTTCGACTCAAGATTATTACCAAAACGTGCATGTCTCTCATTAGCAGTATCAACTTATGATTTAACTGTACCGTCACAATGAGAAGGTTTAGACAACAATTCAAACGCACCTCGGGCTGGATAACCAAATGGTGTCACTAACCATTGTTTTTATACTATGTCGAAACACATCTATATATCCATCCCAGTTGTTATCATTGCCACCCACTGTAACTCTAAGAGCCTTGAGCACATTCCTATTGGCTTGATCACACAATCCATTAGCCTATATGGAAGAATATTTACTTTCTGCACCCCCATAACTTCCGAAAGACGCTCTAATGTTCTATTCATAAATTCGCTACCATTGTCTCTTATAAGAACATCAGGAACCCCATATCTACACATATACCTATTGAGAAATGTAACTGCAACCTCTTCTGTAGTCTTATTCAATAACGGAAAAATCTCCATAAACCTCGTTAATTCACCAGCAACCACCAACAATGGCAATGCTTATGTCCATTCCCAAACCTACAAATGTTTGTGAACAAGCCCTTATGTACACTGAAAAGGTCTACTAGGGATAAGGAAAACCCCCAATTTACTGGCTAGAAGTAACTCTAGCCTGTTTACATGAATTGCACACAGAGCATCGCTTCATAAAATTCTCAACGAAAGAAAACATGTTTTTCCAGAAATACTTCTCCTCTACTTTCTGGTATGTCTTCTCAATTTACAATGTACTATCTCCAAAACTATTGGAATGAACTCCTTTGGCACCACAATCTGTGTTATATACCCCTTGGACTCACTACTCAGGTTATATTTTATTTTCTTTACCCACAAATTACCCTTTAATCCCAGACCTACATAAGACAATGTATAACCTTTTCTTACTAATTCACTTTTAAGAAACACCTTTACGTCTGCTAAAACGTCGTCTTCATCTTGTTTTGTCTTTACCAAACGAATTCCAATCCACACTATCACCAGTTATAGCACGCATATGCTCACCCCCCTGTGTCCATTATATTCCTACTAAGGGCATTTGTCACTATTTTGTGTTTACCTCCATAAACCCTTGCAACAGATCTATTGATGAATGCATATTCCTATCTCCAATCTCCAGAAATGAATCTGGAAGACACGCCGGCAGATACTTATCTAGAATGGTCTTCTCATTTAATTTCCTAAAATCCACATTTAAACGGATCGAACCATCCTTTGTAGGTAACGACAACAACATAAAATTAAATGGTGACGAGCTAGGCCTAATTATATCGTCCTCCTCCCACTTGTTATACTCTTGTTGAACCTGTTCTGTATTCTTGAAAGGTGTCATACATGACGGGAAAAAAATCGGCTTCGTACCTTTCTCTAAAGGCACTCCCCATTCAGAGCAATAACTTCTGACTGAAAATTCAGTTAAAACATCACCTAACCCCTCTAGATATTCTTTAGAGTCCGCCTCACTCAAATGTTTACTGAAAATGTCCTTTTCAGCCTCCATTTTATCCTCTGAAAGCCTCTTTTGTTCTCCTATTAATGCCACTGATTCAGTTTCATCATTCCATTCCTCTAAATCTACAACATAGTACGTGTTCCTGTGATGTCTCCAAACTAAATTAATGCAGTTTAACAATTCCACCCCTGTAACCCCTTAATTCAATACTTTATTTATTGAGACTGTATTCACCAGCCCTTCAAGATTTTCGCTACCTTCCACCGCACACACCTTTTTATCCACTTTAATATCTCTCACCTTAACTTTCTCCAGACAAACCATACCTGATTCAAAATCATGAATTTTCTTCCCCTTACCAATAGGCTCACTTTCGCCCTATAAGTGGTTATCTCCCACAATGTCCTCATTACTCCCACTTATTTCCTCATTATCCCCCATAACAGATATATACCCCTACATTTCCTCAACACCTGCATACAGGATAAAACCCCCAGTTTCAACAATTGTTATACTTCCTTCACCAGGATATATAAAAAACTTATTCCTTCTCCCTGCAGGTTGTCCCAGAAAAATCATGTTTCCGAAGGCCACTACCCTCACCACCAAAACTGGTTCCTTTATCAACTGGTTCCCCAGCAAAAAGAATCATATATCCGCCATCCCACACTGTATCCAGTTTATGAGCCTGGACGTAGCACACTTTTTCCTCCGAATGTTCTAGCCGGTTCTGATAAAACATTCATTGATAAAAACAAATCTACTAAACTGACTGATGTGCCAGTATCAAAATAGTACTGCACCCAGTTATGGCTCCTTTCGCCACAGGTTCTCCCATATCTCTCAAAAGCCCTGTATGACACAAACATTCACCCCCTCCCTTTTGAATGTTCTGCTCTCCAAAAATTTTGTCTATTTTTAGACGTCTTTCTATATCCCCCCGAGGAGCTTTTTGACACCTACTCCCAAAATTTCCACTCCATAATGGTGTATCATTACTCTTTTTGAGTGACGGCAGAACTTCAAATAGTGTATAGAATTCTTATACACTCCACAATATCGAAACCAGTAATACTGAAACAACGAAACTGTGGTATTTGGTCCGCATATTTCCTATTGCTTTTCACCATAGCATAGAAGAAATCATCTGAGGCAAATTCTAAATCTCTCTGTGGAAAGTTCAGTTAACCACCCCTGTTGGTTTCGGAACCACATTGAAAAAATGTGCAACCTACTGTTGGGTATTTCGACATATGGCTCTTGATTTGGGTAAAAATAAAAGATATATCAGATTTAGGCTCTACCGGAACATCAAAACTACTCACGATGGCATCCAGAACCTCATTCACAAACCAGGAGCAATGCAGTAACCTCTGAAAGTTTTCTAACTGTATAGAATCACCACGTACCCAGCTCGAACCTTTTATTTTCTCAACAAACTCTGATGCTGCATCATATAGCTGTGTTGTAAAATCTATCATCAAACTCTGCCCCTTCATGATCTTATAAAACGCCCTGAAGTCCCGAACCACATCGCCATATTCCTCTGCTCCGTATGCAGTTCATAGCAACTTCTTCATGTCGTTCCAAGAGTGACATCTTTTAAATCTGAAACTACTACAGCATTTACCCAGTTCTCCTACATCCAGTGCCAGAAACCCTTTGGCTTCATTAAAGGCATCTATCCTATCTGTGATCTTCTTAGTCAGTTGGTTCTCCACTACCTCAATAAAAACTTGAACCGCTACCTTAAGATCCCATTCACCAATGCTGCGAAAGGCTGAATTGGCGAGGCGAAATTGGTTACCCTGGGAACCAAAGTCTCATTGTCTTCCATTCTGCCGGATCTCTTTTCCCTATATCTGCTCAAAAAAAGAAAGAAAAAAAAACACGTCGACTATTAAATCGGCCTATTCTTAAATGCATATAGAATTAAACCCGTATACAACAATATGGTCAAAAACAAAAGACAAAAACTAGAAAAAAAATTCAAACAGTATTATACCCACATTCCACAATTGTTCACAAACTCCAAGGGAATAAATATCCTCTTATGACCGTCCACAGACAGCAGAGCTCTGCGTCATATGTGAGTCAAGGTCAAATCACAAGATCCCACCCTGGGCAAAGAAAAAGGAGAGAAAAAATTAAAATCCTAGAGGCAAAATTCACCCTCCAATATCACATTGCTTCGTCTCCATGCAATAAAAAGCTGACGCTTCACCAGGGACGTTGCCCTAATCCAAGCAGAGACCGCACACCCTCTTATCACCAACCAGGAATTCCACAATTCCTTAAATCCCACAGACACTTAAGCGACGAATATTTCAACCCAAAAAAGCAAAACACAACAAACTCCTTAATAATAAACAAAAAAAAAAAAAAAAACACAGGAAAACAGAAAAAAGAGAGAGAAAAAGAAATAGCAAAGCATCTCTAATAGGACTAGCAAGAAACACTCACTTTTTTTCCTTCACTCGAATCCCAGCCTCGCTGCGACCACCACACAGAAAAAAATGTTCACCCCAACACTCACGAAACCATAACTACACTTTATTAAAAAAAGAAAAACAAATATATATATAATTACAATAAAGACTGCAGTAAAACCCGACACTTGATAATCACTGCTCATAACATCAACACATGAGACAGACTAATCACATTTACAATTGGCGGTCGCCTCCCGGGATGAACAAAAAAGAAAACCAAGACAAGGAATTTTTCCCCATGCCCCTATGTACCAACTGCTCCGCATTTTACTCCACATGTTTTCTTACTGTATACCTGCCTCTAAATGCCTACCACCATTCGGCGTGGATTGTAACACAAAAGTATCTATTTTTACCGCGACCCACTACCTGTAACGCATCTATTTTAAAGGCATATTTACTTCACCTACCTTGAAAGAAATGCAAAAGTAATGGTAGCTCTGGCCTGTATTCCCCCTTGCCGAGCGTCTCATCTCTCTCTCTCTCTCTCTCTCTCTCTCTCTCTCTTACTTATGAAAATAAAAATGTCCTGAGTAGGTGTGAATCAAACCCCAGAATATAAAAATTAGACGTCTACTCTGCAAAAAAAAAAACTAAAACAAAAAAAACAAGTAAATGACAAGTCATGGATGTTAGATATGTAATCCCAATTATGCTATATCCGAAAGAATAAAATTATTGCAAGAAATCATAATATGTTCGAACTAATTCCTGCTTCTACAAAAACACCCAGAGTCCACTACGTAAGTGTCTGTGGTCTGTATAAAAAAAAAAAGTGACTTCGTCCCAAGTTTCATTTCCTCAAGGGGCTCTAGCCAGATTAAGGTGTATGTCTTATTTCAAACATTTTCGGCAACTGGGAGTCCAGATTCCCAAATTGTTCCAGTGTGACTCTTCAAAGTGAGCTCTATCCAAGGAAAGGCTAATTTTCCAGGCAGACTTAGACGTTTAAAAATCCGACTAACACCTGATCAAAAATGTCCATGCCTTCAGATCCCCTTATGATGAAAGCTTACATTCTTAGACACATGTCGCCACAGACCCACTAAATCAAAGGTGATCAAGCAAGAAGTGGTGATCAATGCTGAGAACATGCCAGATTGCGCTGAGTACTTGCTGACCCAGGCACTTACTAAACAAAACAAGCATACTTCGCACCCGCGAAACGGCTGAAGCACTACTAATAAGTTCGTATGTCACACATACCTTCATACACCCTCATATCACAATTAAAGACATATACACACACACACACACACACACACACACACATATATATATATATATATATATATCTATATATATATAGTATAATATATATAGATTATATATATATATACTATATTATATATTATATATAATATATTGCTAATTTCAAAATGCATATATCTCCTCTGTGACTGTATAAAATGTTATGTAGAATTGTGCAACATTTTTTCAGATTCCTAACTAGCTTAGAGATAGGATGTTTTAAATGTGTGTTCAGATTTCGCATAACATATTGTAAAAGAATATATATATATAACGCAGAACGTAAAAAGAGAGATATATACTTTGTCCATTCGAAACTATGATTGTTTCCCTATTATGTCAGCACTGTGAGATTAGAGGAACTGCTAGATCTCAGTTTGCTTTCCTAATCTGTCAACACGTTTGATAAGCGAGCTTGAGACTTCATTTGAGTTTTGAGAATCTGTCATCGCGTAAGATAAGGGCTTCTGCTTTGGTCGACCGAGTCGAGTACATGTCTTTTTTTTAACAGACTGGACTCATACATGTATGTCTTTGCCGAGTGCCACGTGCAGGTTACACATTTTGTATGAAAATTTCGTAAGATTTCGAAGCTTCTGGAAGCGTTATTGCCAAAAATGTTTTTATATCGTCCACTGTCCAGTTTCCGTAAGGAAGAGAATTTCATTTGATCGTAGATTCTCGAGGCATTCAGATCTCTTTCTCTCTCTCTCTCTCTCTCTCTCTCTCTCTCTCTCTCTCTCTCTCGACATCCTTGAGATTATATTAACGTAGCATAAATTAGTCACTCGTAACTTGAGAATTTCATATTTGATATTTCTTAGAGTTTATTTAGTGTTGAATAGTGTTTTTTGTGGAATCTGAACAAACATTGTTTGGTAATGGCGCATGGGTTTGGTAAAGTGTAGAACAAGACTGCAGCAAAGAAAGAAGTTGGTATACCAAAAAGGTAAATTGTGTTATATTTTTATTAGTTGCAACTAATAACTGATAGGAACAGTGGTTAGATAACAACTAATAACAGATAGGAACAGTGGTTAACTAATTACTAATAACAGATGGTTACAAAGGATTGGTAAAAACTGATGGTTACAATGTTTTGAGTGAAAAGATTTATTCTTTTACACATTGCAAATTTTTGTGTTATGTGTTTGTTTCATTTTGTGCATTTTTTTTAAATTTTCTTGTTAAAGTGTGCCTTTTTATTTTGATACTGTCCCACATTTTTCTGTATTTTCATTTACATTCACAACGTTAAATCAGTTGCCACAGTTTAATTAACTTTAACGCTTGTGAATTATGCATTTACTTAGAATTCTTTTCAAGTTTTATTATTGTTTAGCACTTGTGAATAAATTTCAAATTTTCAATTATTGCCTAACACTTTTGAATTTTGATTGAATTAATTTTCTTGAATTTTGTGATAAGTTAATTTTGATTTAATTTTACTTAATTTAATTCAAGAATTAATTAAACTTTACTTTGTTTTCAAGTAACAGTAATTTTCCCTGATATTGTGAATTTCACTTATAAATTTTGAGTTTTAATAATAAATTTTTTGAATTTTTTTATTCGAAATTTTTTATAAGTATTTTCATTTATAACCAGTATATTTGCATATGATTATTATTATGTTAGGTAGAAACATAGAGTGGTAATTGATCTGCTTTCCTTCAATTTACTTGAAGTGACTTAGAACCAGGGAAATACTTAGACTTCTGAAATCAGTGAAATACTTAGACTTTTAAAGTTGTTGATGGAGTGATGCCCTTCGATTAATTTAATTACTTACAAGATTACCTCACACCTGTTTTGATGAACTTAGTCTGATTTTCTGCAATACTAGTAGTTGTTAAGGGATCACTGTTGCTTTAGAGTATTCAGTCATTTAATACCTGTGATGAGGGTTCAGGTGTCTGGCTTTTGTGAGGTGAACAGTTGATGAATGGTAACCAGATACTTGGCACTTCGTAACAATATATAATATATATATATATATATATATCATATATATATATATATAGTATGGTATATATATATATACATATCATATATATATATATATATATATATATATATATATATATATATATATATATATATATATATATATATATATATACATACTATATATATATATATATATATATATAGTAATATATAATATAGTATATATATTATATATATATATATATATACATACATATATATATATATATATATATATATTATATATATATATATATATATATATATGATCCATACATATATATATATATACTATTATATATATATATATATATATAGTATATATATATATACATATATATATATATATATATATATATATATATATATATATATATATATATATATTATATGTGTGTGTGTGTGTGTGTGTGTGTATGTGTGTGTGTGTGTGTGTGTGTGTGTAATTGTGATATGAGGGTGTATGAGGTATGTGTGACATACGAACTTATTAGTGGTGCTTCACTGGAATAAAACAGATTAGTGAAAAAAAAAAATTATTACTTACTCCCCCATGGCCATGTTTCAGATTCTCTTACGCTTTTTTCATGCCACCCACCGATTGTGCTATAACGCTCGACAGATAGTGCCCCAAAAATTCTATGGAAACCCTCAGGATGGGTGAAATATGACAGAATTGTACAAAAACTCTGGCATGCCACACCTTTAAGTGACCGTCACTGACACGTAACAGTTCATTACACAGGAAGAGTCGTGACGTCACTCACCACCTATTTCATAACTCTCGAACTTCAAATAACAGGGTTTTCCACATTCAAAATTTCCTTGGTAGGGAAATGATCTGTCTCAAAAGATAAAACCCATCCCCCGCTGGTTCCGCCCATTAGAACAAACTCACACAGTTTTAGTCAGTGCTTACGGTGACTTTTAGCAGTAAATATCCTATAACGAAGAACATTTCCTTTTGTCTCCGAGAGAGCTAATGCTGACGTCTATCATTCCAAAGAATGTAATGTCAACAGATACAATGTTCTGCCACACTCGCTTTCTGATCATTTTCATAGGACAGCAATGCAGTCTACGCCTATGCATTAAATGCTAAATATGTGCTTCATATGTAATATATATAAAATGTATCTCCTAAAATATTTTGCCGCATAATTATAATTAAAATTACATTATCAATCACAGTTTCGTCACATATATTAATACAATTTACAGTTAAACAAGACAAATAATACTGTTCAAAAAGTATTTGCACCATTACTTAACTGTAGATTTGTTTTTCCATTGTTGTTATTATGAGAAGAACATGAAATATAATGATATGGTAACATATTATAATTATCTCTCTCTCTCTCTCTCTCTCTCTCTCTCTCTCTCTCGTCCTCTGTCTCTCTCCTCTCTCCTCCCTCTCTCTCTCTCTCTCTCTCTCTCTCTCTCTCTCTATCTATCTATCTTATATGTAATGTGTTTATCGACTAATTCTTGGCGCGTTCTAGAAATAAATGCTTAATTCCCACTTAAGTGTGTCACATTTGTCCGAGAGCACAATACTCAAAACTAACGAGAAAATTAATTCTAATGGATAAAAAAAAAAGTTGCCACCAAAATCCCGCAACAGGGAACGCTATCTCTGTTGCTCCGAAAGTGGACAATAATGAGACTAAATCAGAAAATATGGAGCATTTACTTTGTCACCAAGTGAGAATCAGTCAACAAGAAGGCTGATGTGTTCATATGATTTTTTTAGTATGAGTAATTACATTGTTAAAAATAAAGGTTTTTGAAAGGGTTTCTCAAGGTCTTTCATTGTGTCCCGAAAAGCGAACCTTTTTGTGGTTTTCATGAAAACCCTTGGAAAGGTTTTCGTAAAACCTTTCACAGGGTATGTAAGGTTTTGATAAAACTGTATGGGCGGCACAGAAAAGTTTTCATAAAAACCTTTTTAAGGTTTTCACGGGTATATATTAGTTTCCATCAAAACCTTTAGAGGTTTTAAGCAAAACTATTTCATCGACTAAAATGTTTCTTTTAATAGCATCCCCTAAACTTGCCCCCAACCCTTTAAGCCATTATTGAAGCATATTTTATGACCCCAGAGATAACATGTCATAATAGATCTAGTTGTAGGCAACATCAAATACTAAAACAAGGGTAAGGTCGTAAGAATTTTACTGTCCGCAGGATATAATTTTTACAAGGTATATAATTTTGATATAACCATGAATTATGACCAAATACAATTTGGTCTCACAGCCCAAGTCTCTC
>NC_061100.1:54342229-54367229 GCF_015104395.2 Macrobrachium nipponense
TTTGTTTGTAAAGCGAAGTGTTCTTTTGCACTCACTGATATCTAATTTTTCTTAGACATGAATGCCCAGAATTTGCTATGACTGGATGTTTGAATTAGGAGCCTTCACTAAAAGCTGGTCGGGTCGTTTTCCATGGGTGATTGACGTTTAGAGACCTAATTTCCACACATAAAAAAACTAATCAATTTTCAATGTGGGTTATCCGTGCCAACTCACCCGCATTGGCTCAAATAAAAAGAGCCTAATAAATAGAATCAAGAGATCAAAAGCTAATGAGAATTCTATATATATATATATAGATATATATATATATATATATATATATATATATATATATATATATATATATATATATTATATACACACACACACACACACACACATATATAATAATATATATATATATATATATATATATATAATATATAGAATATATATATATATATGGTATATAAATTTTTTTATATATGGGTGTATCTATATATATATATATATATTATATTAATGTATTAATTTAATATTATAGATAATATATTATATATAGACATATATATATATATATATATATATATATAATATATATATAGACATATATATATATATCATATCTATATATATATATATATCTATATATATATATATATATATCGTATGTTATATATATACATACATATATATCTATAATCTATATATTCTATAATATAATCTATTATATATCATATACTTCCATATATACTAATATATCTACATAATAATATTATAATGTCTATATATATATATAATATATATAATATATATCTCATAGTAATATATATATTATATCAACATATATATCTCGGTATCTATATGTATCTCTCTATATCCCTCTCTATATGTCTATCTATCTATAAACCCCTTCTAATACACGACGTCATACGTCATCCGTGACACCCTCCAGTGACTGGTTATTCACCCATGTTCCATATGAATATCAACCATATTTAGATAAGCATCCCCAATACCATCACCCATGACCCCCATGTTAGTATCTGTATCACCATTGTTATCAATATCACCGTTATTAACCATACCACCATTATTATTAGCATTATTATCACCAATATCACCATTGTCACCGTCAATATTACCACAGTTATCACCCACATTAACCTCAGTATCCTTATTTACCTAAGTTCTACGAAAACCCACCTATGGAACAAAACACCCGGTATCTCAACCATTATGCCACTAACACCTATAAAGACTAATATCCTGTATCTCCCACATGCAGGATGGCCCAACAAAACTCTGTTGCACAATGCAACCCCTTTTATCACCAAAAATGGTTCTATTAACATCTGATCACCCAGAGCGAACAGCACTCTTATAAACCTAATGTATTTAATCTATGGGCTTGCACAACACACACCATCTCTGTTGACAGTTTCAAAGGGCATTAGGATCTTCACATCCCCAACTGTTCCTTGTACTATCGGCCTGGGCTCTAGGGCGTCCTCCACGAGACCACAATGGCACATACAAATCATCTGTACCCTTTTTGTTGAACGGCTTTTAAAAAATTTCACTGATCTCTTAGTCCCTTTAAGTGACCTGCTTGGGAAGATCTTGTATTAGAACTCCCAGAGTTCTGAGACGGACAAGATTGCCAAAAGTGATCTGCACTTTTGCATATTCCACAATATTTGATTACATAGTTTCTTTGTGTGCCCTTGCTTATTACAATTGAAACAACGCAACTGTTGCCCTGGATCCATAGATCCCCTCATATATTCCACTTTTGCACACAATCGGGGGAAGAGAAACTTAAATTGCATTATGTTAAATTCCTTAGACTGGTCCCATTAAAAAAGGTGCTATCCACTGTGGGACATTAGGACATATGTTTCTGAAACTGAAATAAATCAGTTCCTCATCAGATGTAGGTTCAATCTCTTCATCAAAGCTATTGATAATGGCGTCTAGGACGTCGTGTAGAAGCCGGGAAAAATAGAAGTCTGTGCTAGTTATCAAAGGGGAAATTATTACCATTTACCCATGTGGAATTTTTCAATTTCTGTATCCATACTCCCGCTGTATAAAAAAGCTGAGAGCTATGCTCAACATGGTATTATGACCTTTCCTAATCTTGTAGAAACCCCTCAGGTCTCTAAACATATCCCCGTGTTCCTTTGTTTCATAGGCTATCCTCAGAAATGCTTGTGGTTCGGTCCATGATCAGCATTTTGTGTACTGAAAGCTATGGCAGAGATGTGCTAAGTCCCTTTTAACAAATCCAACAAGGCTTTTGCCTCTACATCACTTTTAATTCCCTTGGCATTTAAATGATTAACTCCCTCAATAGAAATCTGCCCTGGTTAAGAAAGAATGCCATCTACAATACTCCAAAAGGTGGAACCCCCACTACAACATTAGTGACTTTATGCAGCAAAGTGTGATCCTTATTGTCTCCTTCCACCATTTTGCCTCTCTTAGGGAAACCTCGATGACATCAATAATATTTCCCAAGCTTCCCTCACAAATCACCAATATATACAATCTATATGATATATATATATATATATATATATATATATATATATAATATGATATATATATATATATATATATATATATATATATATATATATATATATATATATATATATATATATATATATATATATATATATATATATATATACATAAATATATATATATATATATATATATATATATATATATATATATATATATATATATATATATATATATATATATATATATATATATACATATATATATATATATATATCTATATATATATATATATATATATATATATATATATATATATATCTCTATCTCTCTCTCTATATATATATAATATATATATATATAGTATATAATACATATATATATATTATATATATATATATATCTATATATATATATATATATATATATATATATTATAATATATATTATAGTATATATATATATATTATATATATATATATATATATATATATTATATTAATATATATATATATATATATATATATATATCTATATATATGTATATATATATATATATATATATATATATATATATATATATATATGTATATATATATATATATATATATATATATATATATATATATATATATATATATATATATATATATATATATATAAGAAAATTAAAGAAATATAGAATAAATATACCAATCCCCCCCAACACATAAACATTTTCAAAGTAAATGTTTCCTGCATTGTACGGGAAGAAAAATGCCATTTCTATTTTCACAGTCAAGGATATCAGCTGATCGAAATTTGGGAGAAGAGAGAGCTTTTCCTGACCTTGGGTGCCTACTGACCACAAGCTGCTAGCTTAGGCATATTCGCCACACTCTTTGCATGCACCAACACACTCTCACATAAAAGTAATTGATCACGTCTGAGCCGTATATTCCCTTTGATGGATTAATCCCCCATTAATGTAGTTCCAAAGAATACTTCATAATAAAACAACAACAAAAAATAATACATTTTGCTCCATTGAGAAGAAACTATGCATGGCAATCAAAAGCCTCTAAACTGTCCCTTTAATCCCACAAGAGTAGAGGAAAAGACCCCATATAGACTCCACTTTTCTAATCACACCCCCTCTCCCCCCCTTCTCCCTCCTGATAAGCTCATGTACGTATGTGAGACCTAAAAAGGTGGGGGGCAACACCCGCAAACCCCCCAAAAGGGCGGGGAAAATATAAAATAACAGAATTATTATTTTATATTTGTAACCGATGCTAAATACAGTGGAATGAATTAATATTCCATACAAATACATACAATGGAAAAAAACTGTACAAACACGTCAAAAACAATATATAAATCTTCCCCAACAGCTTCCCGACCGTGTATCAAAGACATTTCATCTAATACCTCAAAGCTTTTAAATTTACCTAACAAGTTTTTCATATATAAATCTTTCACGCAACTTTCCTCCAACAGGGATAAATTCTTTTCCATTATAGCCACACAACATATTTTACCAATTTTGTTCATTTCATCACTGAATGTAGCTAACACAGGTAAATATTGATTCAACCAAGTCGTGTTAAACTGCCCGCTTTGACCGATGCCAGCGGGAAAGATAACATATTTGACATAGTCATATGATGATTTAAATAATTCTTCCTTCAATTTCTTGACTGAAGAAAAAAGGTGATTGAATCTCATCTGCTTGCTATCTCTGCCCAAACGATCGGTGTGATCTTCATCTTTGGAATAAGCCACGCTCTTTTGCGCGTATTCATTATCTTCAATGAGGGCGCCGATACCGTATTGGGTTAATAAGGTAGCTATGGTGGGTAGATCAACTACATTGTCGCATTCCCAAGATGTGATATTTTCAGGTCTTTTCACAATGGCGGACCCTTCAATACCCTTATCACGAAGACAGGCATATGATGCACCTGTGCGAGAATATCGAAAACCTGCCAACTCAGCATACAGATAAGGTCAAATGACGTCTGCCACCACACCGTAATTCCTGCAGGTGACACAATTAGTGGCCACTACTAAACATGTATTCCTCTTCTTGAGCTTATCTTCGGACAAGTTCCCGAAAACTAACTTGCACGAGGAGTTTGATGAAGCCATGGCGAGAGTTCACGTCTTGATGTGACAATCCTTCAAGAGCTAATGAGCTACGAAAACCCCGCAACCCGAGCTCCCTGTATCACAAACACTGATTCCAAACTAGTTGTGACGAACCATCAAGCCTCCCTCACTCCCAGCCATGATTCACACTCACATGAATAAACAAGCCTTATCATTTACTCATGCCAAAGGTCATATACCCACCATATGACTCAATAAAGATGCGCCTGTATCTATTTTATCAAAATCAGTACCACATGATCAAACAGCTCTAATAACATTGTTCCTAAAATGTTAATAAGCCACTCACGCATCCACCATGTTTCTTTTCTTCCACACACTCGCCATCTTGTTTTTCGCATTTCCCGCCCTCACCTTCCCACCCTCTCCCCCTCCCCCTCCCCTTCCTCTTCCTCCTCCTCCTCCCGTTTTTACTATATTTCGCCACGTTTTGATTTGTTTTTTAATGGCTATATTCCTTAACATCCAATCTTTAACCCCAGCCATTTCAATGAAGTAGTGATAATTGGAAATATTATCAACCTGGGTTTTTTTATTCCCTTGAAATTCTCGAGCTACCTCTAAAATATAAACCTGCGATGGGATGAGTTAAATCTCTCCTTATTCATTCCATTCAACTGTGTTAGAATCTTGTAAGTGCTTAACAAAAGCCATAACATATGACTTTTGAGGTTCTTTAAAAAGTATTGGAATAATGCCTGTTAAATCGGGAGGAGGAGGAGGAGGTCCCGTGAGCGATATAGCTGGCATAGGCGGTTTTTAAATATTAAGGGGGACGTGTCTGCTACAACTAACAGCTGCCGTATCCAACTTACCAGTACCCTCCAGGTTATTACTATCACCATCACAAACCTCTTTTCTATTCATTAACCTCTCGTAGGTAATGGCAGGGATAACGTAAAACTCCTTCATTTTCAAACTCGCCGCTATAGGCAATAACACCGATAAAATAGTCCCCCCTTTACGACTTTTCAGTATATTTTTCTTCTTAGATATGGACGTTGTTTTCAAGGACACAAGATGAATTTCTCGTCTACAATTTCGTAAGTGTTTAATAAACTTCTTATTAAACACCAAACCACCGTTTAAAATGGGAATGACTTTACTTCTTTTACTGGGTGATAAACCAGAGATGAATAAAATAATGATTTTATTTTTACGTATTAAAGGTTGCTTATGGTTCATATCCGTACAATTTGAGATTCATCATCCCAGGAATTGAATTGACTCGGATAACCTTTCCAATGAACGTAACATTGAGTTTTATTATTTTTCTTCCTCCTTCCCAGAATAGTGATATCATACGTTTCTGGTAGATTTGTGGTAATTAATTCTTCACGATAAAATACGCCCTTTATTTCTTCACCCAGTAAATATTCCAAGAAGTATACAACTGGATTTTGTGATGTATCCACTTTTCGGATTTTAAAAATTTCCAGAGTATTTTGAATTGTATATCCACTCCTAAAAATTGCGTTCCGACGCTCATTGGCAATACGTACATCGTCCCCAACATTCAGGAGCGAAATGGCAGGAGGATTAACAAAACTGCCTTTTTATACATACTTGAGAATTGACGTTCAATGTCATCTCTGGCCGTTTATGCGTGAACCTCTTGCGGGGTGCGACCCAAACTTCTATGGGGGTGATGGTTATAACTCTGAACAATGTCACGCAAGACGTTAATGTATTTTAAGGTATTCTTAAGTGTGAGATATCTATATATCCGACTCTTAATAGTCCTTATGACTCTTTCAGCTATAGAGGATTTGATTTCTCTCGAATAAACGCTATATAATTTTATATTTGTACTATATAGATATTCTCTGACGTGTTTGTTATAATATTCCCTACCCTCATCACTATTCAAACGTGAAATTCCCGAAAATTCGGTAGATTCGATAACCTTCTTCAAAGCGTGACACATAGTAACACCATCCTTCTTTTTCAAGGGAACAATTTGTAGATATCTGGAAAACACATCAATAAAGACCAACAAATATCCTAACCCATTATTATACCCAGGTAATTTGGACATATCAGCTAAATCGTTGCTCGCTATTACTCGCGGTTTGGGAGACATGATTTTTCTTCTGGGGATTTTTTTCCGAGTGACTTAATGCAGTATGTAAGACTTTTGCCCGCATAAGAATTCTTTAACATTTTCATGTGTAATTTGGCTATTCATATATTTCGCTACTCTGAATAAAGAGTCTACCCGCTGAAACTACTCACCCGTACAAAGCTTTTAGCAGTTTTATCCGTTCTTTATCCATATTGTTAAGCTATTTGATATTCCGTTTCACCCATAATATTAGTTCGGAGCTGTAACAGCTCAGGTGTTGACGGAGCGAAGTCTACTAACAAATAACCATAGCGGTTATGTGATAGGGCCTTTTTTATATGTCCGAAAAGGCTGAAGCTTTTTGACGGCCGAATAACTGCCAAATAAAGTTCCAATTTGACTAAAATCACGATTTTTCATTAGAATATAATGTGAAAAATTCAGGCTTATACTTCTACTAAACTTGCCCGAATGAAACATATTCTGTGTTATGAATATAACTGAAATAGATGAATGACGTCCCACTGTGAAGGCATTAGTGACAAATTTATTATCACTAGCCTCGAGGAAGCAATCGTCGAGTATGAATAATAGACCTTTATTAACCTCCATTATAATCAAAGGGATTTAAAATTTCTTTGGATACTTTAAATTTGGGACCTATTGAGGGATGCGTTTCGATGGGGTGTTCAGATACGTCGCAATATAAAATGTATTGGAAATGCGTTTTATAGAGTTCAATGATTTTTATGACATAGGATGGACTTGCCACTGTTACTAAACCCCGTGATGATAATACAAGCAGGATTAGCTAACGGGTCTAACAACTGCCCAGGGAAGGGACCTGTCGCGGCTATGATGTTAGCGCGTTCAAGACTATAGTTGTGTATTTTACGTGCTCCTTTTATATACAAGCCTTAATAATAATTAGGGTGAATGGAAGTTGACAGCAATAACATTTGTTTAATTTTCATAATGAAATATATACAGGTTTTTTCCTACAATATAAAAATACAACGTACAGTAAAAATGCAATCTATAATAAAGAATACAATGTAATAATTTAAAAATATAAAAAAAACCAACTGTGTATATGAATATATAATAGAAATACATATACAATACAATATATTAAAATATATGAATATAGCATCAAATATATAGTAAAATATACGAACTATGACACCCAGTCAAGGTGTGATACACCTCCGTTCAACTGGAGGAGAGGGTGAAAACGTTGAGTAGAAGTCAAAGACGTCGAAGAGAGATAGAAATTAACATCATATATTTTACTATTCTCTCTTCAACGTTTTGAACATCCATTCACCCGTGGGAAATGATGTGACGGATGTAGGGTAGGAGGAATAGGAGGAGTAGGAATTTTCGAGATGCTAGGAGCGGGAATATTTAAAATTGGAGAGATTGCCGCTGCTACTGGCACCACCACTGCCCTCTCAAGCTCCTCCTCCTCCCCCTCCCCCTCCTCTGCCATACCCTCCTCCACCCCAATGTCTGGATGTCCATACACCAACGATTTATAAGGTGTCACATAATATCTCTTGTCCACTAAAGGACAGAGAGATACCTTTCGCTGGCTCGTATGACACATCGTGCCTCCTACTCTTTGCGATTTGTGCACGTGAGTGTAAGTAATCTCATTCTTGCCAATTACAGCTTGATACTGGTCATGCAAAATGATCTTTTGCTGGCATCTTCGTACACCTTTCAAGGTGTTGCTACGACTAGTTTCTGTCAGATACGAATAAACTTTAGGTTCAACACCGATAAATTCCCTCATGAGTTCAGCCCCCATTCCCATTTCAACCTTGACTAACCCGAGTTCCCCCTTATGTGACTCATCATACAATTCGTGAGTTTTGGGGAAATTACTCAAATCCATGTAGGGTTTGAGCACACCCTTCAGTTCTCGATTGAGGTTATCAGTCACCAGGGAAAAGATCAAGCTGTCAGTGTCGGTATAAAGAAGCTGAACTCTGTGTCCATACTGCATTCGAAGAACGTCGTAATAGAACCGATACATCATATCCTTCGCCATGTCTAGTATACTGAAAACGATATAAATTGGGGATTCAGCTATAACAGACTCTTTGCAACGGTTCACAATGTACCTGACGTTACCCAGTTTTTTCAAAGACTTGTACGTGTGATTGGACACATTCCTGAGGAGAGAGGCTTCATCGGTGGTGACGACAGTTTGGGTAGAATAATTCAATGAATTTTTAATAGTGACACCGAAAAGACCATTCATTATGATTTTGATGGTGTTCCTCTTGTCCGGATCGGTCTTTTTATCACGCCTTTCGGCATTCTTCAAAATATATTCCCGCAAATAAAAATCCTGTTTGAATTTGTACACTTTCCTTATTGCATCAACTTCGAGGCCGAGTCTTATCAACGTTTGTAATAAGGGAAGACAGATCAAGTGATTAAGCATGGGTAATTGCGTACCCATCAACTTAACATTTTTCTTGAGTAGTTTCACCTTGAACTTATTCATTAGGTTTTTACTATAGGGCGATAGATCCTGGTGAGTCACATTCATGTGATGAATGGCGAGAGGGAGATCGTCTGTCTGTAGAGCAACATCCCGCCTAACTGGTTTGGTATCCAGCAGGATGAAATAACCGTATTCACCCTGTGAATCAATGGCGGTAATATCACTAGCGACAAAACTTTCTAATTCGTCAGGGGAAAGTTCAGTTATTTCACCCAAGGGCATTTTGTATTTACCCATAACTGTGGGATACAAACTGGTGAAATCAACGTATAATATATACGATTGTCTATTACCCACCCTAAAACTGGGATTTAACTCTGGATTATTAGCTACACATTGCCTTCCAACTAGACTACAAAAACCACAGTGGATGCTTTTACAAATTAATTGATAGAGTTCACCATTCAAAATGAGGGGGAGACAAATTTTAGAGGAATATAGGACAGTATCCAGTGGGAGAGAGGTAGAGTCAGGTAATGGGTGGGGTCTAGTCCAAATCTCGCCATGGCAGCCTTCTCCCAAGCTAAATAAACGTCGGCTAATAATCCCACATCCATTAACAAATACAAAATGGTGTAATCTAGAAGATTGGTGTAATTAGCGGCATTCCAAACCTTGACCATGTGTGCATAGCCCTCGCTGCAAAGTGTTTCTCCTGTAAGTTCTGAATCGAAACACTCTCGAGAAGGGATGCCGGGATTTCGCAGGATATTGAAACCCGTCACATAATCATAAGGGTAGTTCTGTTTACCTGTACCCAAAACTAAATTGTGACAATCCTGAGAACACTGGGTTAACAAGTGACGCGCAATTTCGAGGGAACCTTTCTGTTTGATATGATGGGTTTCCCGTAGAGTTTCATGACGTCACTGGGGCATAAGAGTGGAGTCGGTTTGGGGTCGGGGGTTGAAAGGATGGTTTTATACCTGTAGAGTTATGTGACGTCACGGGGGTAGAAAAGTAGAGTCAATTTGGAGTCGGGGGGTTGAAATTATGGTTCTATTCCCTTAGACTTAGGTGACATCACGGGGGGTAGAAAAGTGGAGTCAATTTGGGGTCAGGGGAATGAAATGATTGTTTTATTCCCGTAGAGTTACGTGGCGTCACGGGGGGTAGAAAAGTGAAGTCAATTTGGGGTCGGGGGGGGGGGGGGGGGGGGGGGGGGGGGGGGGCGGGGGGGGGGGGGGGGGCTATGAAATGATGGTTTTATTCCCGTAGAGTTACGTGACATCACGGGTTAGGGTTGGCCACACCCCCTTTCGCATGTTATCGACGTATATGAGGTTATAAGACAAGTGGAGTCGATTTGGGGTCGGGGGGATGATATGATGGTTTTATTCCTGTAGGGTTTCGTGACGTCACAGGTGGCAACGCCCCCACCCCTTTTGGGCCTCATGTTCGTGCATGAGCTCATCAATAAAGTGGAGTCGATTTGGGTTTAAGGGTGGCAACACCCCGTTTTGCATGTCATCTACGTATATAAGCTTATAAGACATGTGGAGTCTATTTTGGGTTAGGGGTGGCCACACCCCCTTTTGCATGGTATCGACGTATATGAGGTTATAAGATAAGTGGAGTCGATTTGGAGTCAGGGGTGGCCACGCCCCCCAGAATAGTGGTGTCGATTTGGGGGTTGAAATGATGGTTTTATTCCGATAGAGTTACGTGACGTCACGGGGGGTAGAAAAGTAGAGTCAATTTGTGGTCGGGGGGTTGAAATTATGGTTCTATTCCCGTAGACTTACGTGACATCACGGGGGTAAAAAAGTAGAGTCAATTTGTGGTCGGGGGTTGAAATTATGGTTCTATTCCCGTAGACTTACGTGACATCACGGGGGGTAGAAAAGTGGAGTCAATTTGGGGTCGGGGGAATGAAATGATTGTTTTATTCCCGTAGAGTTACGTGGCGTCACGGGGGGTAGAAAAGTAGAGTCAATTTGGGGTCGGGGGGTTGAAATTATGGTTCTATTCCCGTAGACTTTACGTGGCGTCATGGGGGGTAGAAAAGTGAAGTCAATTTGGGGTGGGGTGTGGGGTCTATGAAATGCTGGTTTTATTCCCGTTAGAGTTACGTGACATCACGGGGGGTAGGAAATGTTAGTCAATTGGGGTCGGGGGGGATAATATGATGGTTTTATTCCTGTAGGGTTTTCGTGACGTCACAGGTGGCAACGCCCCCACCCCATTTTGGGCCTCATGGCCTACAGTTGTAACCACGGGTTTACCCTGTAACACAGGTTTCCCTGGTACACCGTCTGCGAGACTTCGAAAAATTACATGGTAACAGTGTTTACTGAGGGAGATGGGGGGAGAACCCCTTCTCTTGCTAACAAAGATTTCGTTTGGTGGGCGGAGTTATTAGGTATGGTTTGGAGAAAGACACACACACACACACACACACACAACACACACACGGAGTAAAAAAAATCTGAGCAGTTTATATCGTTGTAATGAAGATTACTGTCTCACTTGTAATATAAGTTTGTTTATTAAGGTTCCATTTAACTTTCGGCCAAGACGTTATCTTACAACCGTGTCTATTATTATATATCGGTCATATTCATTACACAATTGATCAACATTTTAAGGTTATATTGGTATTGCCGAAAATCACGAACATCATAACAGGATATTTTAACCTTATCACGTAAGCCAAGTTTACAGCATTGGTTGCAGTGCGTTTCCTCTCTCTCTCTCTCTCTCTCTCTCTCTCTCTCTCTCTCTCTCATACTAGCTAACTTATATCTCTCTCCTCCTCTCAGCTATACTAGCTAACTTATTAGTGATAAGAAAAACCCCTGCGCTCAGTATGCAGTTCTGATATGTCATTAGTGTATTCAGGAGAGGATCAGTGACCCAATACTATCGAAGATTGCCCTTCCTGACAATACCCATAATCATAACCAAAGCAAAGAAATTTCTCATCTCTGATACTGTAATGTCATAAACTCTTGTTCCCTTGAGTGTTCGCTTGATATATTACCCTATTTCATAACATGAAATTAACGATTGGATCTCTCTACAGTCAGTTCCATTATAGAATTATTAATAATAGAATAAAAAACATCAAAATCGAAAGTGTGCGGCAAAAAATTATCGCCACTAATCCTTTGCCGCACAGGATTAGCTGGTTTGACGTTTCTGACAACCTCCTAGGCCACCCTTACCTCCCTTCCCCCGCGCAGTTCATACAAATGGAAGACGAGAAGTGCAAACGGCCAGCAAGACCTCTAATAAGGCACTAAGTAGTACAGAACCAATATCAATACAATAAGCTATGAAGGCGCACAAAATTAAAAACTTAAGAACGTCACATGACGTAAACAACATGTGTGGGACGACTTTCTGCAAACACGTCTATGACGTGGTTGACCTTTTAAGGGTTAACTGTTGTTTTTTTCTAAAATTATGTATGCACTGATATATTATAGACTATATATTTCGTTGACCTCAAGTGATAGGTGAAGTCATTTGGGCTTTCCTTATAGTGGCTGACATAAAGAGAGTATCATCTACTGAATTGACAGTTACCTTTTAAAATGTCCCACAGAGCATATGACCCCTATACTCAGAAACGTCAACGACGGCCAAAAAATGTGCCACATTTTTACTCTTGTTCATATAACTTTGGTTATATTAAAAGTCAGAACTTTGCCGCATTTTCTCCGCTTCTGACGTCACATCGAACAAAGTTCGTCGAGCAAAGCTCGGCCGTGTGGACGGGCCTTAAGGCAATTTGCCAATACTGTTACCGACCTCACTGTATGATAACAGTGCTCAGCGAGTCATTCATTCTATAATTCAATGCTGTTAACAAGAAACGGTGATTAGGAAGACATCAAAAACATGTGGGGCCTGAGTAAGTAGGAAAGTTTACTGCAATACTCTCAATATTGTATGGAGGTATTATGTCATTTTTCTTTACAGATACTTCGAATATTATATCAAGAATATCATGGTTGTTAAGAAAAACTTGTGTGAATTAAAATGTTGTTATTAAAACCTATAATCAAATAAATAGTGGAAGAAAAAATTGAGAACATTTTAGGTCCTATTACAAAAAATATAACATTTATGTTATACAATCTAATACCATGACCATCCACCCTCTCTCTCAGTCACTTCCCTCAATCTGTCGGCATCGAATGAACAAGGTTGAAAATTTGCTCCCCGGTCTCCGTCTACAAATTTTCCACTGAGAGTTGATGTGAGCCATGAGTTGCTGTGTTGTTCTCTCATGTTCCATTTTCCATGTGTTCACCATCTGGGCCCACACGTGTTCAATCACATTCATATCTGCTCCTTTGCTCGGCCATTCAGAAGAAGCAGGTTATCCTGTCTGGCAAACCACTCTTGAGCACGTGAGCAGTGTGAACAGGATGGGCCCTGGCCCTGGTGGAAGGGAAAATTCCTTTCTCGTAACGAAGGCAAGAAGGAGGTTTGCAGCAGCTCAACATACTTAGCTGCTGTAAATCGTCCCTCGATACGGAACACATCACCCATACCATGCAGACTCACCCAGCCCCATACGTTGCAGGTGACATGGTCAGGATCGAACCACCTCAACGATGTTACGGGGTTCATATCTGAACGAGAGAAAAAAATGGGGGTGAAGAATATCATATTATTTATATATATATATATATAATATATATATATATATATATATATATATATATATATATATTACCTTTGGAGAATTTAAATTCTCAGTGATGAACAACACTGAAAAAGAATTCCATTGTGTTATTATTTATTTAATATATTATATTTTAGGAAAAAGAGCAAATGATGCCACTGTCCCTTACCCTAATATTTATCTCAGAAATAGCACTCTTATTTATGTTAACTCCCTTTGTATATTTTGACAGTCCGCTTCCGTGGAACAAAATCTGAAGATTAATAATTAATATAAAGAAGAAAGCAACTGATAATTGATGCAAGTAATGATTTTCCTTATCATACCGAGTTCTATTTGTTCGCCAACAATGCAGTTTCCCATGTGATGTGGACGAGAAGCACTTCTCGTTAGTAAAGACGACCCTGCCCCAAAAGAGTCCAAACCCTTAAATTATCAGCATGACGTTGGGCAAAATCAAGCTTTCCGCCTTATGTCTCACTCCCGTCAAGAGCTCCTTCGTCGCTGGAGTTCTGTGATGAATCCCAGCAGCGTGGAGTCTGCGTCGTACCCGTGGTGGGGGACACACCAACATCACGTGCAATGGCTCGTATCGAGAAACCATTGTCGCGTAAAGTGACAATTCGTCCTCGCAGAGCCAGATTTGTGTCCCTTCGATTCATGGTGAGTGGTTATGAAGTCTAACCCATTTAAAAATCCTGCTGACGACCTTACCTCCGTTGGGATTCAGACTCTGTTTCGAGTCGAGTAAAACAATACCATGATTCATATATCATTATATCGTTCCTTGATTGTAGGATTAGCAATAGGGATCATAATCACCATGGTATGAAATAAAGATACTACTGTTAATATATGCTCACATAATTATTGTTCCTGTTAATAATTACATTGAGAACTGAATACTCGTTGAGTACTGCTTCGTAAAATGAGCTCGGTAAAAGTGTTCGCGAATTCTCTAACCTATTTCTCTGTAACTAAGATTCGTATAAGTACGAGATTTTGCTATAGTGTACTACACCAGTACCGTAATTTATAAGAGTATCATGAATCACAAATTATAAAGAATAGACACTTGTCCTGTACGAAGAGGCAAAAGGCTCGATTAGCCAGAAATGGATATGAACACAACAGTATAAAAAAAAACTTCGCCTACCCACTCCCTCCACCCCCACTCCACTTCTCTCCTTCCCCACATCTCCTCCTCCCCTCCCTTCTCTCTCTCTCACTCTCTCTGAATGTTACTTCAGTTTAAGTATATTTTGTACGATTTTTTTTATCTATCCATCTATCTAATCTAATAATAATAATTTACAATATTGTTTATATCTAACGATTCACTTGGTTGTTACCTGCCAGCAAGGCTGGCATTACGGTACGGTACGGCACGGTTGATATTTAGCCTATGTGAACGGTACGGAATTAAGCAACGACAATTTTACCAAAGTACGCTACGGTATAGTTCAGGTACGGAAAAAATGTGCAAAAAACAATGGGAAACAATATTTAATTAATATTAATAATAATAACCAGTTTTTTTATTATTATTATTTCATTAGCATCAGCAGCATCCAGCAGCAGTAGTAGTAGCTATTACTATTTTTATCTTAAGGTCAAATTGTTTTTCTTTCTTTAGTGACCATTGACTTGGGTAAGGAGTAAATGATTATAATTATTAGAGTGAGAGATATCTGCATGTATGTTGGAGTAGTGGAACGATAGATACTGTGATTGATGGTAAAGCTACTGTTATACTTGTGTTTGGTTACCTCCTTCGCAATCTTCATTTGGACTCAGGGCATCAGCCATATAGCTTGTATTACGAAGGTGAAGAAGAGATGGCCGCCTAGGAACATAACTGTCGGCATGGTAGCAGAAATCCGTTTGTCACGCAACTTTTCAACTTTTTTTTTTTTAGCAAAGAGAGAGCAGCCAATTACCTACAGATTGGTTTGAATAGGTAACTGGTTATAGTTGCTCTATGTGTTACAAATAAAAATTGTTGAGCATTTTTACCGGACATTCATTGAGTTAAAGCCTTGATTATACCGAAAATTATATAGCAAAATCTCGTACTGATACCAGTCTTCATTACAGTGTTATTGACCAAAAAAAAACGTGACTGCACTGCGTGAAACCCACAGTAAGAGAGCTTTACCAATTACAAATAAACATTACCTTTTATCTGAAATGTTTTTAATTATACGTTTTGAAGTTAACTGTAATTGTGGTTGTTTTCTATTTATACTTAATGGTAATTGTAATTGTAACAAAAAGTTCAAATAATAAAGTACTTTATTTGAAATTGTTATCCTAGAGCATCCCTCTTACTTTTCGAGAACTCATCTTAACCAAATGCAATAGAGAGATGTTTTTGAGTCGCTACCCCAATTTTTTATTTATTATTATTAGGAGAATCTTAACAAGCCAGCTACCAATTCTAAAAAAAATTTTATTCCATTTATTTTCTTTTTTTGTGCAAAAAGTTTTGTGAAATCTTTTTCCAATATTTTAAGTTTGTATTTCAGTATTATTGAAGTTGTAATTGTAATTCGATAACAGGTCAGGTAATTATGATTCTAATTGTAATAGACATAAAGCAACGTAATTACCCCTAACCAGCTTATATTACAAAAAGATATGAGCCAGTAGCTACTTCATACGAAATGGATGAGCATAAAATAATGGGAACAAAAATAAAAAAAAAATTATGCATACATGGGAGAAAACTGATTAGAAATTCAGTGATTTTTCCACTACACTTCGGCTTCTCTAGGGGCACCTGTGAATTGTTCAATCTTTAATAAATCGACTTTATATATCTATATGGTTCTGCACCCTTATTTGGCCAGGCAACCAATTCAAATCCTCTCGACCTTGAAACCATTCCTGGACTATTCTGGCCGTATGGATGGGGCAGCCGTCATGAATTAAAATGAACAATGGAAGGACTAGGTGGAAACGGGAATAATTTCCGCTGTTGAAATGAAGGGAGGAAGAAATCCTGAAGAATTTTAACGTATTTTTCACCCTTTAGTCTTGGTGATATCACATATACCATGTAAGGAAATCCAGGCCCACACGTTTACGGTTACAAGCCACTCCTGGCCACTTCGTAAATGTTTCCTCGGTGGTATCTGAAGGAAAACAATCTAAATTTTTTTTACAATTTCAGTCGTTTGTTGCTTTCCGTAAAGGTTTTTAAGAAAATAATGATATATCGTTCGGATGCTAACTAACAACCCCTGCATTAGGATAATGTTTATTCATCTATGAGGATTAAAACTTATTACAAGTTTGCCTCCTCCAACCTCTTATACACTAAAACAGCTCGAAAGCTGATTAGTGGAATTCACGTTAAGAGAGGAACAGCACCACCTTTAGTAAACGTTGTTTCACAGACAATTAACATTGACAGTAATGACCTGAGATGTTGCAATCCAGTAACAGCCAATCATCAATCAGTCCCAGTAATCGTGTGATTTAATATATCACTTTGTTCGGCGATAACGATATCACTGCTACAGCACCTCTATTACACGCTAACAAGTTTATCACCCAATCATGGCTAGACTGAGGTGTTGTATAAATTTTGATAGGGCTTCTGTCCTCTGCTAGTAGTATTCGTTATAGTCTCCAAATGAACAGCAACATATTGTTCTCCGGGTGCAGATCGTCGCTTTACGAGAAAGTGGGCTTTCAATAGGTGCTGTTGCACAGCGTCTTGACGTCTCCCCTACAACAGTAAATAAATGGAAAAGGAGGCAAGCTTAGACTGGGAAATTGACCGACTTTGGATAGCATTTATTTATTTCATTTTATTTATAATTTTTTAAACTATAAACCTTATAAACCCCGCGAAATTATGAACCTAAATTACAGTTGCCTTGGTCCTGTTTAACTCTAATAGTGATTCTTTCTCTTTACTTCCCAGAATACCAAATAGCGTTCCCATAAGTAAACAGGCTATAATTAATCTTGATTATCTAGGTATCTGCATGTTAATTACGTATTTCAGTTCGAAGACCTCCACCACGAATGACCACCCGTGAGGATAACGACGACATTCGACGAGCAGCATAAGAAGATCCTTTTACCAATACTATTGCTATTTGTGAACGCCTGGCATTAAATGTTTAGGCTATGACGGTGCGAAGACGTCTACATGAGGCAGGAATACCTCATAGAATTCTTGCCAAGAAGGAATTTCTCGGCATCGTGCTGATAGGCTTGCCTTCGTTCAACGGTTTGTGGGGGAGGATATGGAATTTTGGTCTCGAGTCGTATGCAGTGACGAATGGTCTTTTACTAGCAGAAGTCACGGCAGAATACATAACTGAAGACCGAGTAATATAAGGTGAGTTTCTAAAATCATTAATAACAGTCAGACTATAATAATTATAAGCAAGGGTAATATTATAATCAAAAGATAATAATTTTGTCAATAACCATGTATTTTCCGCTAACTGAATTATATTGCCACGAGAAGTGTGAAAATAAAAATTCTTCATTGAAAACCCCCCATTAGTTCAACTATGGCCAGCTTTCAGGCATTACGCAAATACATTATTAATGTTATGAATAATCACGTAGGCAAGCTTATAATATAGAGTACAGCCTGTTTACTGAATTAAAGAATATATCATAATGGACTGTTGCAGATCAAAGTTAATGCTATTATAAGTATTAATCCTTGCAGATGAATAAACATTCTTAACTTATTGCAAGGGTTGTTACTTAGCATTTTATTTCCCAAAACGATATAGAATTATTTTCCCTATTACGAAAAGCAAAGAGTGAATTGTTAAAAATTAGATTTTTTCACTTCAGATACTACAGAAAAAATTTACGAGGTGACCAGGAATGGGCATGTTACAGTAAACGTTGTGGGGCTGGATCTTCTTACATTATATGGATGATATCACCAGGATTGAGTGGAGGCTCACTGGTGAAAAATACATTGAAATTCTTCAGGATTTCTAACTTCTTTCACTTCAAAAGCGGAATTATTCCTCCCCACCTGCTCCTGTCCTTTTCATTCACGACCGCTGCCCCATCCATACGGCCAGAATAGTCCAGGAATGGTTTCAAGGTCGAGAGGATCTGCAGTTGCTTGACTGGCCAAGTAAGGATACAGACATGAACCTCACTCAGAATATTTAGGTTAATTTGGTAAATGTTGGGAGCCTGAGAGGGAGAGGAGACCAGATCAACTTATGAACCTCTCGGAACACAATGGAAACTCTCCTCCAACCAACCAACCACAGATCGTCATAAACCGAAAACCATGGAAATCTTTCTATGCCTAACAGATTGCAAGAGGTGGATCCTAATAAGGAACGGTTGGCTGGACTTCTCACTAATATTAAAATAAATATAAAAATAAATGGAGTTGTGGTATATTTGGATTGCCCCTGGCTTCCGCTGAAACTTCCGATGTCGTTATGATGTAAAAAAAAAAAAAAAATCGAAACCAGACCTATGCATATCGTTTAGCTCCAAGTCATGATTATTATAATTTATTTATTAGAAAGGTGAATTTGATATTTTAAAGGAGTTCAAAATCTAAAGGGAATTTCGCTATCCTGATTTTTCTTTGGAAAAAATTATCTAAAAAGAAAAAGAGAACCCTAGGACAATAACATCAAACTACTTTCTCCAAATAGCTCTTTCCACAATGGAAAGGTAAATGACTGAAGGGGCTGTTTAACAATAGAGACGCCTGTCTCTTATCCTCACACGAATGATAAGAGCGAAAGGAATTTCTGTCCGTATGACATTAAAACATGTATCACAATTAATATATTTGAAAATATAAGCCAAGTAGATATGTTTATCTATATCATGTAATAATTATTGTAATGAACGGCGTGTAGGGAATAACCTCTACAGTATATTCAAGGGGAATACAAACCCAACCATGAATACATGAAACCTCCGAATATCAACAATTGTTTATCATTGGCAAACGAATTAAGTTTACCATATGGGAATGGTTAAAAGTTTGCACCAAGTTTGGGAGTTCTTCACTTTCCATTACACGTTGTGGAATTTTCTCTGTCCCTAGTAGTTTCATTTTGATTCTTCAGTAACGTCTAGTCTCTCTCTCTCTCTCTCTCTCCTTTTCATTCTAATGTATTTACAAGAGAGAGTGAGTTTAACCCAATCCTTCTTCTTGTAAATGTTGTGATTCAGAAAAATCTACAGTACTATAATAATAATTGGATAAACACTAAAAACACGCAGGCATTAAGATAAACAAGAAAATATTTCAAGTGGACCTTTTCGTTAGCCATACACTCTATTCACGAGCATATCTAGTACTTCGTCCACTCATCGGGGTCGCAACAGGCCCACCTTACCCCTAGGCCCCCCACCCATTTCAGTTTTAGCAAAGCCAGGCTGAGGACACCGGTACAGCAAAAGCAAGAAGCTTGTCAGTTTTAGAATTCCAAAACCTGTAAGACGGCTTAACAACAAGAACTCTTACCCCGACACCACTGCCCCCGCCCCCCGAACAAATATATATGCATATATTAATTTAGTCAAGATTAAAGGGTGTTAATGACATATCAAAACTGAATACTTAGCGTAGTGGTATTTCTAGATGACATGTCACTTTAAAGTAGCTAATATGAGAGAGAGAGAGAGAGAGAGCTAAGGTGTCGGACACTTAAAACACGTTCACAAAGTTTTTTGGGTATGTTCAATGAAGTGTTGCTGTGCTTCTCTTTATAGCTTCCTATTATATTATTGGTAGGAAACGCACTGCAACCAATACTATAAACTTGGCTTACGTGATAAGGTTAAAATATCCTGTTATGATGTTCGTGATTCTCTCCAATACCAATATACTCTAAAATTTTGATCATTTTAAGTATTGCGTAATGAATATGACCGATAGATATAACAGACACGGTGGTAAGATAACGACTTAGACGAAAGTTAAATGGAATTTTAATCAAACAACTTATATTAAAAGTGAGACAGTAATCTTAGTTACAGCGATATACCCTGCTCAGATTTCTTTTTTTTTTTTTTTTACTCCTGTGTGTGTGTGTTTCTCCAACCATACCTAATGACACCTCCCACTGAAGAATTCCAGAGCTTATTGGTGGAACTCTGCTAAGAGAGAAGATTCCCCCCCCCCCCCCCACCCCCATCCCCTCAGTAAACACTGTTACCATATAATTTTTCGAAGTCCCTCAAGAAGGTGTACCAGGGAAACCTGTGTCCAACTGTACGTGCATGAGCTCATCAATAAAGTGGAGTCGATTTGGGTTTTAAGGTGGCAACACCCCGTTTTGCATGTCATCTACGTATATAAGCTTATAAGACATGTGGAGTCTATTTTGGGTTAGGGGTGGCCACACCCCCTTTTGCATGGTATCGACATATATGAGGTTGTAAGATAAGTGGAGTCGATTTGGAGTCAGGGGTGGCCACGCCCCCCAGAATAGTGGTGTCGATTTGGGGGTTGAAATGATGGTTTTATTCCGGTAGAGTTACGTGACGTCACGGGGGCTAGAAAAGTGGAGTCAATATGGGATCAGGGGAATGAAATGATGGTTTTATTCCCGAAGAGTTACGTGACGTCACGGCGGTAAGGAATGTGGAGTCAAGTTGGGGTCGGGGGGGGGGGGAGGGGGGGGGTGTTGAAATGATGGTTTTATTCCCGTAGAGTTACGTGACGTCATGGGGGGTAAAAAAGTGGAGTCAATTTGGGGTCGAGGGGGTGGTGGTTGAAATGATGGTTTTATTCACGTAGACTTACGTGACGTCATGGGGGTAGAAAAGTGTAGTCAATTTGGGGTCTGGTGGATAAAATGGTGGTTTTATTTCCATAGAGTTATGTGACATCATGGGGGTAGGAAAGTGGTGTCAATTTGGGGTAGGGGGAATGATATGATGTTTTTTTTCCCGTAGGGTTTTGTAATGTCACAGGTGGCCACGCCCCCACCCCTTTACGACCTCATGGACGTGCATGAGCTCATCAATAATGTGGAGTCGATTTGGGGTCAAGGGTGGCAACACCCCCTTTTGCACGTCATCTACGTATATAAGCTTATAAGACAAGTGGAGTCAATTTGGGGTCAGGGCCACGACATCTTTTGCATGCCGTCTACGTATATGAGGTTATAAGACAAGTGGAGTCGATTTGGGGTCAGGGGTGGCCACGCCCAACCAGAATAGTGGAGTCGATTTGGGGTCAGGGTGGCCATGCCCCCTTTTGGGGGTTTGGGGGTTTTCCCCGCCCCTTTTAGGGGGTTTGGGTGGTTGCCACGCCCCTTTTCAGGCCTCACATACGTACATGAGCTTATGAGGAAGGGGGAGGGGGGGAATTAGAAAAGTAGAGTCTATATGGGGTTCTTTTCCTCTACTCGCAGGAAATGAAATACGCAAGTGAGAACATTGTTAACGCAATAAAAAAAATTTGCAAGAATTACTGAATAATTACATCATCATGAAGGAACTAAACACACTGAGGCCAGCTATTCACTGCATTAGCATGTATATCAAATCACACATGCGACTACCAATTTCTATAAACTCACAACGTTCCTCTTATGTGCGTCATCAATCACCATGAATATCTAACCTCTAACCCCAGTAAACTGCAGTAACCACACTGTATTTATAACACACGTCATATTAGCACACTCTTCTAAATGCCACTGCCTTAGAAGGCTGAGTTCTCGGTGAACAGATCTGCTGACTCCAGCCCAAAACCCATCTCATCTCCTCAGTGACAGAGTCACAATTGCCTAAATCCTAATTTTAATCCCTTTTCCTAAAATCGACCTGACTTTTTAACTCCTATGAACACCCCCCACCCCCCCTCCACCCCCCACAGTCTATCCAGAAACATAATCGATAGGCCTGATTGCTTTTCCTGAGTGCCACCACCTGTTACAAGGGTTTAATTGACTTACCTTGGGCGTCCACTACGCACTGGCAACTCTATAGCTAAATCAAGTTATTAGATCTAGGCTAAAACCAAACTCTGAAATACAAAAATAGAGTCTTTATTTTCCCAAAGAAAATTAACAGGAAAAACAAGGAAAATTAATTGGGAATCCAAAAACATAAATCACAATCACTCTCAGGATAATAATCACGATTAAAATTGTCAAACATTGCCTCTTTAATAAAACCCATCAGTTCAATCACTATTTCTGTTTTCCCCCCAAAAAACTAAAGGATAAAAGTGTCAGTCAGAGAATTTATCTTATATAGTGACATTCGAATCCATCTGTAAAAGAAACCATAGTTATCAGAAATGAAATTAAAATGGTTACACATAGAAGGATAACGTAATCAGAAATTTTTTTTCACTGCACTTCGGCTTCTCATAGGGCATCTGTAAATGTTCAATTGTTTAACAAAGTCACTATTACCTTTTTGTATGGATTTTCTGTCCCTTTCATTGGCCAGTTTTACCTCTCACCAGAATATCTTTTTCTAGAATACCCGCTTTTTGCCAGCGGTCTCATTATAGTATATTTTGAGAAGCTCTGGTGCTTGTGCACATGCACACACTAAATTGTTCTAGAAGCTTCTATGAACACGCCCTGTTTGATGCACGAACAGACACAAACGACTGTATTTTCTGACATGGCGATCACATGACTCTACAAATATTTTGCTAATGTATATTATTGTGTGTGTGTGTGTGTGTGTGTGTGTGTGTAGAATCTACAGGTCACTTTTTTTTTACCAGATACATATGCAAATGTAATAGCCACAATGCCCTCTTAACTTCTTGAATTCTTTGCTCGTTTTTGGATACAATTGTCACTACAAAGCCTCAAGATCTGGTACCGGGAAATGAACCTAGGTCCCAAAATCACAAAGAGGTCACGTTGCCGACCTGACCGCGAAAAGGTTAGAAAGTCTGCTTCCTCTCATACATACATATACCTGTTGTTTTCATCCTTCTCGTGGTCAGGACGGCATCGTGACCTCTTTGTGATTTTGGGACCTCGGTTCATTTCCCGGTACCAGACATCACCATTTCTTCGAAAAATTTCTTTAAATTTGGATCTTCAGGCTTTTTAATGACAAGCGTATCCCCCCCCCCCCCCCCCCCCCCCCCCCCCAAAAAAAAAAAAAAAAAAAAAAAAAAAACCCCCCCCCCCCCCCCCAAAAAAAAAAAAAAAAAAAAAAAAAAAAAAAAAAAAAAAAATCAGGAAGTTAAGAGGGCATTGTGGCTATTAAAATTACATATATATCAGGGAAAAAAGTGACCAGTAGATTCTACAGATATATTTCAGCCTAAAAAGCAATAAAAATGATTGCCCACTTGGCTACGATGGTGAGGATGGGTCTAATCCAGCTTAAATAAGTATATCTGAAAACGACAGCTATATGTAGGTATGAGAGGGTCAGGTCGGCAACGTGACCTCTTTGTGATTATGGGACCTGGGTTTGTTCCACGGTACCGGACATCACCATTTCTTCAAAAGATCTCTTTGAACTTGGATCGTCAGGCTTTGTAGTGACAAGCGTATCCAAAAAGGAGCAAAGAATTCAAAAAGCTAAAATGTTCACTTATTTCCATAAGATGGGCCTCTGCCGAAAAATGTCACAATTGAACTTTGGTTCACCAAACCCCAGCTCACTGCGTCATTCTTGTATATAATGCATGTGGACTCGTTTGACCAAACCTCATTGTTCATTTGCTATGCAAGAAATTAATCTCACCTGCCCTCAGTTTTTACTGACGTTATATTGTGACACAACTTCCATAAAAAAATGGAGTATAGTTTTCTTTTTACGCTGCTATTTTTATTTCCTGATGAAATTGACTTTTTATACCTTTAGCTGGTTCATTTTTTCACTTCTTTGACTCACTTATTCCCGTGAGAAACCTGTTTTTTTTTTAATATGATACATAATAAGTTTCCAAAGCACTTATCGAGATCATTAGTACATGTTATCATTCGCTGGTCTTTCACCTCACATCTTTGACATGCAGTTTACTCATTTCCTCCATTTACAAATATGAGCGAGTTTTTTTTTTTTGCAAGTTTTTGCATCTTCTTTTACATATTACCAATGAATGCTTCTACTTGTCCTTATCCATCAATCCATACTCAATATATATATATAT
>NC_061100.1:54379729-54407229 GCF_015104395.2 Macrobrachium nipponense
TTCAATCACATAATTTCTGTCACTTAACTTCTGAATTATCTTATAAGGACCTTGAAATTTATTAGTGAGGGGAAATCTCTTGACAGGTAAGGACACTAACACTTGTTGACCAACACTAAAACTTCTTAGCTTAGTTTTAGCATCATATCTGCTTTTCATTTTCTCTTGACTCACTTTCAGATTTTCTGAAGAGAACTTTTTAATCTCTTTCAATCTTCTTAAGTTCTTCACATATTCACCATGGCTTTCCTCTTGGTTTTCTTCCCAGTTTTCTGCAAGAATCTTCAATGGTCCTCTCACCTCTCTACCAAAAATAATTTCATTAGGTGAACATCCCATACTTTCTTGATAAGCACTCCTTGCTTCAAACAACATGAATGGTAAACCAACATCCCATTCTCTTCCTGACGCAGAACAATACTTTATCAGCATACTTTTCAATGTCTGGTGGAATCTTTCTAAGACACCTTGAATCTGTGGATGAATGGCAGTGGATAACTGTTGTTTCACTCCTAACAAATTCATCACATCCTGGAATAACTTTGAAGTAAAGTTTGTTCCTCTGTCACTTTGTACTATTTCTGGTATACCAAACTTTGAGAAAAACTCCACAAATTTTTCAGCAACTATCTTGGCAGATATGTTACTGACGGGATTGCCTATGGATATCTTGTCACAGGACACATTAATATTAACAAATACTCATTTCCTTTCTTTGTCTTCGGCAGTGGTCTAATCTTGTCTATAATCACTTTGCTAAAGGGTTCTCCTCTAAATTCTATAGTTTGTAGGGGGGTTTTCTTGATGGTTTCATTCGGTTTTCCAACTATCTGGCTGGTATGACACTCACGACAGAACCTGTTAACATCTTTGTGAAGTCCAGGCCAGAAAAAATATTTCATGATCTTCACAGTCTTCTTGATTCCCATATGTCCAGACTCATGAGCTACTGCTACCACTTGCTTCCTCAATGGATATGGAATCAAAACTTGATGATATTCACCCCATACAGCATCTTCTGGTATAACTGTAGGTCTATACCTCCTCATCAGCAAACCTTCCTTCAGATAATAACAGGTAGGAGTTTGTTGCATCTCTTCTCGATCAACAACTCTGAAGAACAAATCAGCTAACAATGCATCCTTCTTCTGCAAGTCTATTAGCTTCTCTCTTGTCACTTGACCAACTTCAAGGGTTGAATTCTCAATATCTGCTAACTCAGCTACTGTGGTTTCACTACTGTCTTCAGGAACACTTTGACTACTCGGAGTCTCTTCAGTAACATCAGGTTCTTCTTCTTCGTCGTCGTTGTCTTCTTCACGGGAAATCTCTTCTTGGTCAGCACTATGGGATACATAACTTCCCTGGAACAAGTCTTTTAAGCACAAAGATCCTTCACTTGATCCTTCTTGGGTGGGTAAATCCTCAGTTTCTTCACTTGCAGTCGTAGTCCTCTTCATACTTCTGGTAGTTACACAATTAGGAAACAGGTGGGGGTTATTCTTCTCCAACTCTACTGTAGGACTAATCCTCAATGGTTTGTCTGTCACTATAGGACAAGGAATAAATGGCACACTACTAACTTCATTCCACAACAGAACATGTACACCTTCCACAGCCAGTGAGTCCTTTACAGCAAAATCAACATTCCCTGTCACCAATTCACATTACAGGTGTAAGCGGCAAATAGGAGTTACTTCTTCTCCTCCTATACCTTTCAAAATAACTGGATCTTTTGTGAGACTCTTCTCCAACTGAGGGTGAGCACCACGTACTACCACACTATGGTTACTCCCTGTATCACGTAATATCTTGACTGGTACCTGCACTGCTAAGCCACTCACTGCTTGAGGTTACATTTACACTGGTTGCTAAACATTCAGCTTGTTTAGTTTCATTCTTCTCTGGAGTTTGATTCTTTCCCACACTGCTCTTCGTAGTTTGTTTCACCTGGTCACCTTTCACTACTTGACCAACTGGCTTTGACAGCTGTTAATTCCGGTAACACTCTTGACTGAGGTGTCCTACTCTTCCACACTTGAAACAGACAACATTAGGTTTCTTTAACTGTCTTGAAAAACTGCATGAGGATTTCACATTAGTTTGCTGAGGTGTACTACCTTGTGTACTCTTGGTAGTATCACTTGTAGGTTTCCCATTAAATTTGTTCCTGTTATTTGGATAAGACTTAAAACCTTGGCATTGTTGACTCTGGTACTTGACATTATAATTGCGTTTACTACTAATTATATTGTAATCTTCACTCAGTGTAGCAGCTCTGTCAAGTTTCTTAACCTCTCTCTCTCTTAAATAGGCTCTTATATGTTCACAAATTCCCTTAAGATACTGTTCAAGAACAAGTAATTCTTCTAACTCATCAAAAGTTTTAACTTTAGCAACTTCTAACCAACGTTTAAAACACCTTCTCACTTTGTATGCATAATCTAAGAATGTTCCCTTCTCATCTTTTCTTAAATTTCTTGTTGTACTCTGGGGTCATCTGGTAAACTTGTAGCACATTGTGTTTAAGTACCTTGTAGTCTTTACATTGATCAGCTGTTAAGGCTAGATAAGTACTTCTCCCTTTACCTAATAAGACACTTTGTAGCAAAACTGACCATTTATCTTCTGGCCATCCCATACCTGAAGCCACTTTCTCAAAGTGATCAAAATACTCATCTGTAGCTTCTTCAGTAAACTTAGGGATTAACTTCAGTAATCTTACTACATCAAATACAGAGTCTTGATTACCTTGGTTAGGGTTAGACGGTGTCACAGGTATTGTGGATCTAGCTCTTATCAATTCCATCTCCCTGTCATGTCTTGCAATTTCTCTTTCCTCTTCTGCTGCTTTTTCTTCTTATCTTTCTCTTCTTTCTCTTTTTTCTCCCTCTTCTCTTACTCTTTCAGCTTGCATTTTCAGCTTAATCAAATTCTCTTCTGCTTCAGTGCGTCTAATCTCTGACTCTGCATCACTTTTCTCTTTCTTTTCTGCTTGCTTATTCATAAGATCAGCACGTGCTACATTCAACAACTCTTGAGCCAATTCTAACTCATCTTCATCAGTTATTCCACCAGAGTCTATCAATGATCCCATAGTAATACATCTTATTTGTGCCTTTACCATACTAGTAGACACATAATCACCACATGCCACTGCTAAAGCGCTCCATTGTGTCTTAGTCAGAGTGGTTTAAGATAACAATTGCATGGAAAAGCTGCTAAATATTCTTAAACCTTGAACAGACCCATTATCTCTAAGTTATCAACTTACAATACAATACAATAAATGCAAAACATAACCATATGGTCACACTCCTAACAAAATATATCCCTAACACCACCCGTATATATTAGAGTGATAATGAAATCTGTTTTCACGGGTCTCTGGGCACCATTAATACTTGTGACGAAGTGCCAAGTATCTGGTTACTGCACTTACCATTCATTAATTGTTACCTCACAAGAGCCAAACATCTGAACCTTCATCACAGGTACTAAACGACTGAATACTCTAAAGGCAACAGTGATCCCTTAAACAACTTACCAGTATTGCAGAAAATCCGACTAAGTTCATCAAAACAGGTGTGAGATAATCTTGTAAGTAATTAAATTAATTAAAGGGCATCACTCCTTCAACAACTTTAAAAGTCTAAGTATTTCCCTAATTTCAGAAGTCTAAGTACTTCCCTGGTACTAAGTCCCATCAAGTAAATTGAAGGAAAACAGATCAATTACCACTCTATGTTTCTATATAACATCAATATTTATATACTGGTTAAGATTAAAACACTCATAAAATTTTTAAATACAAAAATATATTAATTATTAAACTAAAAATTATAAGTGAAATTCACAATATCAGGGAAAATTACTGTTACTTGAAAACAAAGTAAAGTTTAATTAATTATTGAATCAATTAAGTAAAATTAAATTAAAATCAATTTATCACAAAATTCAAGAAAATTAATTCAATCAAAATTCAAGTGTTAGATAATAATTGAAATTTGGAAATTAATTCACAAGTGCTAAACAACAATAAATCTTGAAAAGGATTCTAAGTAAATTCAAATTAATTTACAAGGGTTAAATTCAATTAAATGTGCAACGATTAAGTAATGAAAATAACTAAGTTGATTAAATTGGGAATTCAAATGAAAACACAGAAAAATGTGGAAAATACCAAATTTGTAAAAATCATTAACAACACAAAATATAAAATAAAAACGCACACTTCAATAAGAACATGGATAAATACACTTCAAATGAAACAAACACAAAACACAAAAATTTGCAATGTGTAAAAATGTAAATTGGTTTTCAGCCAATGTAAATATTAGTTTAAATTTTTACCAAACCACTGTAACTAATAGTTATTAGTTGTAACTAAAAAAATATAACACACTTTACTTTGTTATACCAATTTCTTTCGCTGCTGCAGCTTGTTTCACAATTTCACAAAAATAGGCGCCGTTACACACTTTACAATGTCTGTTCAGATTCCACAAAAAATAAAAAATAAATGATACTAAATAACTCTAAGAAATATCAAATCTGAAATCTACAAGTTACGAGTGATCAATTTACATTATGTTAATATCAATTATGTCAAGGCAGAGAGAGAGAGAGAGAGAGAGAGAGAGATCTGAACGCCAGAAATCCCAAGTCCATAATGAAACTCTCGCTCCCCTCCTTGTATGGGCAACTCAAAAGATTGACAGACTCAAAACGTTTTGGGCATGCTAAAGATGATGCAATCCTTTCTAGGAGCCTCTAAAAATGACGTAACTTTACAGAAAAATCGTAAAATCTACACATGGTATTCGGCAAAAATGTACGTGTATGAAACGAGTCATGACATTGCTCAACAAAGACACGTACCCGATCTAGACAGAAGTCGAGCGAATATTAAGACTGACATGTTTTTGAAAACAACACAGAGACTGCGAGCTCTTCCAATCTCGAGGTGATGAAAAGATATTGAAACAACTCTAGCTTTGAATGAATAAAGATAATCTCTCTCTTTCTTTACATTCTTTGTTATATACTTTTAAATTATGTTATGCAAAATCTGAACACACATTTTAAGACATCCTAGCTAAGGAATCTGAAAAATGTTGCAAAACGCTATTGTAATTATACAGTCAAAGAGGGGATATATGCATTTTGAAAGTAGCAACATATAATATATATATATATATATATATATATATATATATATATATATATATATATACATACATATATCTTAATCCACAAGATTTCAAAGTCGCAGATTTTGCTAACAATTTACACTACAGGTTTCTGGCATTATTGCAAAATTTGCAGTAGTTGGAATCAGTTAGGAACAACTCTGCCAACATTCAATAGTTCACCACATGTTTCTGAGAATTATGCCGCAACTTCAACGGGAACACTAAAGTACCTTCAGTTCCCGTTATTGCTTGGCAGTTTCAGTGTTCTTATACTGTTTGTTAAAAATCCTTTAAAGTTTTGTAGTAAGTTTTGGATAATTCTGATTGAAAAGGGGCGAAAAAAAAACACAATGTTTATTCAAACAAATAAATCATTTAAAATAGACCACACCATAAAAATGTAAGCATATGTTTTTTACATACACATATACACGTACATATATACCGACACATAATACAACTGTGTATATATATATATATATATATATATATATATATATATATATATATATATATATATATATATATATATATATATATATATATATGTATATATATATATATATATATATATATATATATATATATATATATATATATATATATATATATATATATATACACATATATATATATATATATATATATATATATATATATATATATATATATATATATATATATATATATATATACATATATTGTGGTGGAATCACAAGCTAGAAAAACAAAAGCCAGCAAGACCTCCCCACATTAAGTTAACCACTCCTGGCTTACAAATTTCCCCCAGCTACACTTTCCTCTTTACATTACTTTAATTACTAATAGAACACTTGGTTCAGCAAGGCAAAAAACAATCTCAAAAACATTTACTCACCAGGAAACTTGACACAATTAGGGTGAGACGCTGTGCTGGTCCACTGGATTCAGCCGCTGAGACACGACAACCCTTGAATATCATACACAAAACCAAAAAACCCAGCAAGCACCAAAACCACACAAATAGAAAACCACACACCAAATCACTAAACAAAGACCTACGACACCAAAACTTCACACAGCTCAACAAATACCACAATTCTAACACAAACACCAACTGACATCGAGACTACACAATAACTCAGTACACAACAAACCAATAACACAAACAAATACACAATCTAACACAAACACCAACTGACATCGAGACTACACAATAACTCAGTACACAACAAACCAATAACACAAACATACACCAATCAACACCATGATTACACAACAACTCACAACCACAACAATTCTCAAAACAAACACAACAGAAACTCACAAGCTCAACAACCTTCAGATGGACACAAGCACAGCAAACTCAATTACATATACCAAAACAATCCAGAAACCACACAACAGCAACTCACTACCTCTGTCCAAAAAACTGCCTCACTTGACTGATTGCCAAACACAGACTGACAACTTCTCACTCCATTAAGGCTCCGCAACCAAATCCACAGACGAATCCAATTGCCTGCCAACAAACAATTCATTCACTAACTACCCACACGGACATAAGCAACCTAACGAGACAGCAACCAAAACAACTTACCACTCTCACTTTATCTCTCTCTCTCTCTCTCTCTCTCTCTCTCTCTCTCTCTCTTACAAGTGTCATGGTAATTGCTTTATAGCAAAGAAATCATATATTAAAGGAAAGGAAAATGCATCTTCTTCGAGTAGGTCTGCAGCAAGGAGGCATTCGTGCATGTGTTGGAGGCGTCTGTTCTCATGATTGTTCAAGAATCCCCAGGTGTGTTGTGGAACTCCAGTATGCACCTATCGCTAGAAACACCACGTATTATGATGTAACTTTTTTTCTAGTTCCTTCTAAAGTGTTCCTGTCAGGAAACGATGACATTTGCTGGTAGGCTCCGGCCTTTTCAGCCCCACCCCCAGATCACTGTATATATATATATATATATATATATATATATATATATATATATATATATATATATATATATATATATATATAATATATATATATGCCTTGAGGAAGTAGAAGAATCAGAAGATCAGAGAGATCATCAGAGAGATTGTCAGAGATAAGAGAATAAGGAAGAGCCGAAGGATAAGAGAGGAAGAGGACGCACAAGAGAGTGTGAACGGGAACAAGTTAAGGCCGCAGTTAGGAGAGAGAGAGAGAGAGAGAGAGAGAGAGATCGAGGGTGAGCAGCCCCTTTCAGAGAAGAAACGTCCTACAAGTGGTTTTGAGTAGCAACCTGCCCTTCGAGTATCAAGACTAAGGCATTTCTTTCTGCAGTATGAAGTCAAGAAGCCACCTAAAGCTGTCGCTTCGAGTACTGATTTTGACTGCTGCAAAACTGTCCAGCAAGTATTTTATTACCGTACTGTTTCCCCAGTTTACATATTGTAAGATTTTATTTTGTTATGTAATAGGAGGAACCATTCTCCATTTATTTTTGTTAAAAAACTTGTAAATAAACTTCTGTTCTGTTCGAGTTTCTTTCTATATTCATATCCCCAGTTTCAACTGTTGGTATTTTGTTTATTATAATAAAGAACCTGAGCAGATCTCGGTCCGTAACATTTTTGGCGACCCTGCCAGGATATTCAGCATCGTAACAGATTGAAACAGGGAGACTATAGAAAGAAAAGAATGAGTGAGATAGTGACAGAGTTTATTGAGTGTGGTAAGCTTCTAGTTCTAGAGGGGAATGATCTCCGTGGGTATGTTGAAAGGAAAGAAAGAGAAAAGTATGAGAGAGATGAAAGAGCAACTGAGAGAGAAGTAATGAAAATGCAGCAGGAGAGAGAAATGTTGGTAATGCAGCAGGAAGAAAGAGAGAAAGAACGTAAGCATGAGGTGGAAATCGCTCAGTTAAGGCAAAATACTCTTAACGGTCAAACAGGCGAGAACGAAAATGAAGCTGATAGGTGAGTGCAGTGCTGAAATTAGTACCAAAGTTTGATGAGGAAGATATAATGAAATATTTCATGTGTTTTGTGAAGTTAATGGAAAGAGTAGGTTCTTCTAAAGAAATGTGGACTATATTTACAGTTAGTTTTGCGTGGTAGGGCACTTACTGTGTATAGTTGCATGTCTAAGGAGGAATGTAATGATTATGATATTGTGAAAGAAACTGTTCTTAGTGCGCACAGGTTAGTATCAGAGGCGTGCCATAAGAAATTTAGAAGTTTGAGAAAGGACGAGAATATTATGTATGTAGAATACGGTGAGAAGTTAGAAAAGCTGTTCTGTGATTGGTTAGCTTCCACTAAAGTTGATGATTTTGATGGTCTGAAGAACTTAGTATTGTTAGACAACTTTAAAGATAACATATCCCCTGAGATTAAGCTTTATATAGAAGATAGGTGAGAAGTATTTTTTGCAGGAACAACTAGGCTAGCAGACGAATATAGTTTGACTCATAATTCAACACTTTCCTATCTGTATAGTTTGAGCACTTAGCCTACCTGAGACCCAAGGTGTCTGGGAGCGCTTGACAGTGCGAAAAAATAATTATTTCGAAAACTCAGCAAAAATAGAATTTTTATGCCAACAGCATTCATTTTGCTGTCCTTTTTTTCTAAATGTTTATATTTTATGGTGGAATAGTCAGAATAAGAGTCCTAGCCCTCTAAATACGAAAAAATGTGCGTTATTTAACCCTTAAACGCCGACTGGATGTATTTTACGTCGACATTTTTTGTCTCTCGGGTGCCGACTGGACGTATTTTACGTCGACATACAAAAGTTTTTTTTAAAATTCGCGGAAAAATACTTTTAGGCCTACCAGCCGAAAACTCTTGAATCACGCGCCTTGGGGGATGCTGAGTTCAAGGATCAAGGTGTTGTTTTGTTTACGCAGGCGCGCAAGCGCGAATTTCTTTCTTGCCGCACTAAAAAGTATCTGTGACACATGTTGGAAATTATTTCGTCACTTTGACTTAATTTTTTTACCATTTTAAATTAGCCGTTACATGGAGTGTTATATATGAAAATGTGCGCAGTTTTATTTAGAATACAACAAAAAAATACTCATGATTGTAGCTTTTATCAGTTTTTGAGATATTTTCATATAAATAACGATAAGTGCCAAAATTTCAACCTTTGGTCAACTTTGTGACTCTACCGAAATTTTCTTTCTTTCTGGTCCGAAAAACGCAATTTGTAAGCTAAAACCCTTACTTATTTTATTTTTAGGTAATTATTCCAACTCATTTAACTTAATTTTGCAACTAATTGGAAGTCTCTAGCACAAAATTTTAATTTATGGTGAATTTATGAAAAACTTTTTCCTTACGTCCGCGCGGTAACTCTTCCGAAAATAATCATACATGCGATTGTGGTAATGTTTGCACCATTTTAAATTAGCCGTTGCATAAAGTTTTTATATATGAAAATGTGCGCAATTTCATGCACAATACAACTAAAAACAACCCATGGTTGTAGCTTTTATCAGTTTTGAAATATTTTCATAAAAAATGATAAGTGACAAATTTTCAACCTTCGGTCAACTTTGTGACCTCTACCGAAATGGTCGAAAACGCAATTGTGAGCTAAAACGCTTATATTCTAGTAAATAATTCAAGCATTTACCTTCATTTTGCAACAAATTGGAAGTCTCTAGCACAATATTTCGATTTATGGTGAATTTATGGAAAAAAAATAACATTTTCTTTACGTCCGCGCGGTAACTCTTCCGAAAAAATCATACGTGCGATTGTGGTAATGTTTGCACCATTTTAAATTAGCCGTTACATAACGTTTTTATATATGAAAATGTGCGCAATTTCATGTATAATACAACAAAAAATAGTTGAAGGTTGTAGCTTTTCTCATTTTCGAAATATTTGCATATAAATCACAATAAATAGAAAAAAAACCACGTTCGGTCAAATTTGACTCTACCGAAATGGTCGAAAAACGCAATTGTAAGATAAAACTCTCACAGTCTAGTAATATTCAGTCATTTATCTTCATCTTGAAACAAATTCGAAGTCTCTAGCACAATATTTAAATTTATGGTGAATTTTTAAAAAAAACTTTCCTTCCCCTCCGACGCACGCGGATTCTCCGCCACAAATCTCCGAAGTTTGTAAGTCCCATTCTCGGAATATTTTCTCCGTTTCATATTAGGCAATTTCATAGAGTTTTTATATGATAAAAGATGCGCAATCTCATGTAGAATAAAACGAAAAATATTTGAAGGTTGTAGCTTTTTTTATTTCCGAAATAATTGCATATAAAAAAAATATATATAAAAAAAATTCGACATTAGGTCAACTTTAACTCGTCAGATATGGTCGAAAACTGCATTTGTAAGCTAATATTCTTACAGTATAGTAATATTCAATCATTTGTCTTCATTTTGAAAGAAATTGGAAGTCTCTAGACAATATTTAGATTTATGGTGAATTTTTGAACAAAATATGTGTTTACGTCCGCGCATTACGATTCATCCATTATTTTTGTGATAATATTTTTCTCTGTGTTTTGCTTTTTATCGTTTTACAATTTGTTATATCAAAATGATTGCAATTTAGTGTACATTACAACGAAAAAAAAAGTAACTTGTTACTTTTAACCGTTGTGCGCACAGCGCGATTTGAATACAATTATATATGAAATTTCATTTTTGCGCTATCATATATCGCATTATTTATATATGATAATGATAATTTATTTCATTTCTGATGGTTGCATACTAAACTTCAGGCAATGACAAAAAAAGGAGCCAAAAATGAACTCTTAATCTTCAAAACTAAGCGCGCTATGATTTTTTGAAAAAAAAAAATTTTCCGCTTCGGCGTTCACTCTGAAACGTCTCCGGCACACGGGAGACATTTTTTTTTTTACCGCTTCGGCGTTTAAGGGTTAATGAGAAAAAAAAAATTCGTTCGTAACCAAAAACTATGAAAGTCAGGTGAATGAATTATTTTTTATGAGAAAGCCAACAAAATTCTCTAAATATCGAAACATAAAATAATGGGAAACGAATAAGTCCAGCTGGTGAAAAAATTGATAGAGCGCATATCGGAAAAGTGTTTTCCCATGACGTCACTAGGTAAACAAACACACGTGTCTACAGGAACTACTTGGCTGGCGTATTGATACCCGAGTTACATGGTCCAAGGTATGATCTAGCCTATGGAAATCGCTACTTGTCCGAAAATAAAAAAAAATTTACCCCTACCACACGTACAAAAAATTTCGGTAAAATTTTATGTAGAGCTAAGTCAGTCAGGTAGGAAGGGGGTAGGGTAATTTTACATACTATTACGTCAATTGGATATGAAAGTGTTAAGTGTCAGTAAGAAGCGAAATGATCCTACGTCTGGTAGAGTACAGAGCAGTAAAGGTTTCAGTTCTAGTAATAGCAATGCGAGTAAAAGTGACTATTACTGTTATGCATGCAGAAAGCCTGGTTGTACATCTAAGGTTTGTAAGAATAAAGTGGCATTTAGTAGCTCAGAATTAACTTGTTTCCGATGTAATGAGAAAGGGCATTTAGCGAGAAATTGTGCAGTAGAATGGAAGGGCGTTAAGAAACCGGTGTCTCTAGTTAACATTTCGTCAAGTAGGGATGATGTGATGAGAGAAACTAGGAAATTCTATGGAGAATTTCTGTCAGAAGGTGTAGTTTCCCCTCTTGGAGGAGGAGATTCGAGAGAAGTAGTCTTGCTTCAGGACACAGGAGCTGCCATCTCCTTAATTAGGAGAGAGAGTGTGCCAAACAGGGCAGAAATCAATATGGAAGAACTAGTCATGTTAGGTGGATTTCCAAACACTTGTTTTCTTTGTCCTTTATTGAAATTGAACCTGGAAAGTCAGGCAGTGTCAGGAGAAGAGAAACTAGAAGTTGTTGACAGTTTGCCTGTTGATGGCGTCGACATTATTGTCAGTAATGACTTAGCTTTATCCAAGAATGTGAATCCTGTTGTGAGTGAGATTCCAGTGCCTGAAATGGTAGTAACTAGGTCAGGTTTAGATACAGACATAGACTACAGTCATAGTTTGTTCGGGGATTCGAACGAATGTGAGTTTGTGAATTCAAACGAGTGTGATAGAGGTGAGGAGGTTGATCTTGGTATGAGTGTGGCTGAGAGACCTGACTCTATCGGTGACGACAGTAATAGCCAGGCAGAAGGTGTAGCTGTCGAGCATAACATAGTCGATGTAGTGGAATCAAGTAATAGTTACTGTGATGAATTAGGCACTAACCTTTTGAATAAGGATAAGCTAGTCAAGTTTCAGAGAGAGGAAGAGACACAAACCCAAATTTTTTAATGTGAGCTGGATGATGATCTCGATAATGTGTGTAAGGAAACGCTTCTTTTAAAAGACGAAGTTTTGTGTCGTTATGTTCATCCTAAGTCAGGTAGTAAAGAGGAAATCACCGAACAATTAGTGGTTCCTAGGAAGCTTCATGAACTAGTTTTAAAGTTAGCGCATGATGAGCAAGAACATTTGGGAGTAAATAAAACTTTCAGGTATATTAGTAGGGCGTACTTTTGGCCTAAAATGAGAAGTGACGTGAAGAGGTATGTTTTAAGCTGTCATGAATGCCAAATTGCCGGAAAACCGAATCAAATAAATCCCAGAGCTCCATTGTGTAACATTCCTTTAGTAGGCGAACCTTTTGAGAATGTAGTTATTGATATGGTCACACCTTTGCCTAGAAGTAAGGGAGGGAGTATAAATCCGTTAACAATCATTGATAGACTAACTCACTATCCAAAGGCAATACCCATAAGAAACTGTAATGCAAGGACCGTAGTTAAACGATTGTTAGATTATTTTTCTAAGTTTGGTCTGCCTCGTACTATACAGGGTGATAATGGTAGTAATTTTGTATCCAAATATTTCAGTGATAGAATGAAAGAGTTAGGCATTAAACTCAGAACTTCCAACACCTTATCACCCCAATCATAAGTCATTGTGGAGCGGTTTCACCAAACGTTAAAGAGTTATTTACAAAAGCTGTGTAATAACTTTGAACATGACTGGAAAGAAAAGTTAATTTTTGTCTTGTTAGCTTTACGGTTGGCATTGAATGAAACTACAGGATTTGGTCCTTTTGAGCTGGTTTTCGGTCACACCTCTAAAAGTTCTTTGGAAATATTAAAATTTAATTTAATACTTAAAGAAGGTAGAGAGGACTACATAACTAATCTAGAGTATAATAAAAACAATTTAAGAGATGTTTGACAACTAGCGAAGGCGAACAAGAGTGAAAGTCAAGGGGAAACTAAATGGAAACATGATTTTTGAGCGAAAGAGAGAGGTTTCTGTGTGGGAGATGAAGTTTTAGGATGGATTAGTCCAGAAAGAAGGTCCCTCCTTATCTTATAAGTTCGAAGGTCCCTTTCAGATTTGTAAAAGAGGGGAAATCTAAATTATTTAATGGATATGGGTAAGCGTAGAGCAAAGTGGCTGCATGTAAACTTGCTCAAGAAATGTAATGAACGTCCCGTGCCTGTAGTAACGGTGTCTCAGAAAGAAATTAGTTTTGAGAAAAACTCCGAGGTGCTTAAGAATTTCGAAGTTTTTGATCAGGGTTTAGAAAAGGAAAAATTGAGGGAACTATGTAATGTTTTAGTGAATTATCCTGAAACTGTTAGTGACAAACTAGGCCTAACTGATATTTTAGAACGTGATATTGAGGTGCAGGACGCAAAACACACTAGGCAAAGTCCATATCGTCTGAGTCCAGAAAAAGCAGAATCTGTGAGGAAGGAAATTAGTTACATGCTAGATAATGATTTGATAGTACCTAGCGAGAGTGAATGGAATTCCCCAGTAGTTCTGGTGAAAGAGGAAGATGGGTCAGATAGATTGTGCATTGATTTCTGGAAGGTAAACAGTGTAACTAAGCAAAGTAATTTTCCCTTAACCAGGATTAATGATTGCTTAGATAGAATCGGAAATTCCAAATTCATCTCAAAGCTTGATTTGGCTAAAGGTTATTGGCAAGTACCTTTAAGTGAACGAGCCCGGAAAATATCCACCTTTATAACGCCATTTGGTAGTTTTGAGCCCAAAGTTATGGCTTTTGAGTTGAAGAACCCAGCCAGTACCTTCCTAAGGTTAATGAATAAAGTTTTACATGGCATCAACAACTGTGTCGTGTACTTTGATGATCTTGTGATATTTTCAGAGACTTGGGAGGATCATGTAAGGATTTTAGCAAGAGTCTTGGAAGCCCTTACCAAAGTGAAACTCGTTCTTAATCTAAGGAAATGCGAATTTGGGAAAGCCCCTATTACTGATCTAGGACATAAAGTAGGCCTTGGTAAAATCTGTCCAAAGGATCGGAACATAGACGCTATCATAAATTTCCCAATCCCAACAACTAAAAAACAGGCCATGAGATTTCTCAGAATGGTTTCGTATTTCCGTAGATTCGTCTTAAATGTCCCAGAAATAAGCGCTCCCATAACTAATCTGTTTAAGAAAGGACGCAGTTTTGTATTTGACGGGTGCGTGTGAGGAAGCTTTCAACAAGTTAAAGGCTATAATGATTCACGAGCCAGTTCTATTATTACCTGATTTTGGTAAGGAATTTAATATAGCAATCGATGCCAGTGATATTGGCGTAGGAGGGGATTTATTACAAGAAGTGAATGGAATGAGACTTCCGGTTGTCTAGTGTATACTGATCAAATCCATTAGTTTTTTGGAGAGATTTAAGAATAAGAATAATCTTCTAATGCACTGGAGTTTAGAATTACAAGACTATAACCTGAAGATAGTTCATATAAGGGGAAAGGATAATGTTATAGCTGATGGCCTCTCTAGAGATTTTTCAGAATAAGTAGCCAAATGACCGTTTTCTGTGTTTGCACGGTTGGGTGAATGAATTGTGAAGTGTGCCTGGTTAACTGAGTTGAAGCTTTATGCAGAATTGTTCCCCTGTTGTTTGATTCTTGTTTCTCTTTAGAAAAAACAAATCAGTTTATTTCATTTTTTTTCTATTGGGAGAATGTGTCATGGTAATCGCTTTATAGTGAAGAAATCATATATTAAAGGAAAGGAAAATGCATCTTCTTCAAGCAGGTCTGCAGCAAGGAGGCATTCGCGCACGTGTTGGAGGCGTCTGTTCTCACGATTGTTTGAGAATCACCAGGTGTGGAACTCCAGTACGCGCCCGTCGCTAGAAGCATCGCGTATTATGATGTAACTTTTCGTCTAGTTCCTTCTAAAAAGTTCCTATCAGGAGACGATAACGTTCGCTGGTAGGCTCTGGCCTTTTCAGCCCTGCCCCAGATCGCCGTGAATATATATATCATATATATATATATATATATATATATATATATATATATATATATATATATATATATATATATATATATATATATATATATATATGCCTTGAGGAGGTAGAAGAATCAGAAGATCAGAGAGATCATCAGAGATAAGAGAATAAGGAAGAGACAAAGGATAAGAGAGGAAGAGGACGCACAAGAGAGTGTGAACGGAAACAAGTTAAGGCCGCAGTCAGAGAGAGAGAGAGAGAGAGACAGACAGACAGACAGACAGAGAGAGATCGACGCTGAGCAACCCCTTTCAGAGAAGAAATGTCCTACACGTGGTTTTGAGGAGAAACCCACCCTTCGGGTATCAACACTTAAGGCATTTCTTTCTGCACTGTTTCCCCAGTTTACATATTGTAAGGTTTTATTTTGTTATGTAAATACGAGAAACCATTCTGCATTTATCTTTGTTAAAAAGCTTGTAAATAAACTTCTGATCTGTTCGAGTTTCTTTCTATATTCGTATCCCCAGTTTTAACTATTGGCGTTGAACCCATTTTGTTTATTACAGCAACGAACCTGAGCGGATCTCGGTCCGTAATAACAAGCATCCCTCGAAAACGTTGCAATTACTACAACACTCCACCATACATACATACATATATATATATATATATATATATATATATATATATATATATATATATATGTATATATGTATATATATATATGTGTATATATATATATATATATATATATATATATATATATATATATATATATATATTGAGAGTGGTAATAACATACAATAATTAATTACGGGAGCAACGAAAATAAAAATGGCGTTTTACATAAGTTTATTATACTAAAGGTAAGGCTAAAAAAGGTTGACTAAACATAGTTTTATATGTAACTGTACAATAAAATCAGCAGTATGTTATATTTTTGTATTTTTTATGAACTCCTGTTAAAAACAATTACATTCAACTAATTTTGGAGACTGACCGTCAATAAGATAAAAATTTCATTATAGATGCAAATAAAGAGACAGTATCCTCGAAGTTCTCCTCTTAATAAGTACATAAAGAGCTTAGGTGAAGTATAAGATCATAACTTGATACTATGCTCTAGTAAGGTAGTGTTCGATTTTGATACAACAAGGCTCGTTTATATAAAAACGCAAACTTCTCTCTAAACAGTGTGAAGCTCGTGTCCGTATTCACGATACCGTATATTTTGAGTTAGCCCCTGATTTAGCTTGCAGATAAGATCCTCAAGGTGGGCCATAACCATAACTTTACAAAGATACCTACCATTTATATTTTCATTGACTGAAATGACTAATGAAGTTATATTTTCAACCATGTAGGTATTAACAAAAAATAAAAAGAATTTTAGTTTCCTGACATGGCAACGAAGGGTTAATACTTGATAGTGAGGAAAGAGAATTAATAATTGATTTTATAAGTGAAATGAAAAAAAAATATATATATTTTTGAAGAAATTTTAAAACTTCATCCAATTCTACTCCAAAAGCGACAGATTGCAATCGATATGGAATACAGTTCTGGAAAAAATGTAACAATAAAAAAGACTTAAGTAATGTGACCATTAACAGATTTCAAGAAGTCAGATAATGGTATTTTGTGTTTGGATTTCCCTTCAAAACTTTTTTTCATGTTTTCATGAAGGCTTCTTGAGACGTATTTCCGTTCTGGAAGAATTCCAGAGCTCGTCTCCCATCAAAATCTGGAGTTTCCTAAATATAGGGAAGTCATCGATTCCTTTTTTGGTCTTTAACGTCAAAAAGAGAAGCCATGTGGAGGTAGACATTCAGGGCAACATTAAAAGTTGAGAACTCTCACAGCCAACCCTTTCCTCTTCAACTCACTGAGAGTGACTCATTTGCCCGGAGAGTTTGAGCTTTTGATGAACCTAATACATCACAAAAATAATGGGGGAAAAGATATTCTTGATAAAGCAAAATAGCATTAGCATGAGATTTTGAAACTATTAATGACATTTAGGAGAGTAACATCCAATACAGGTTCTCCCGTAGAGTAAGGTTACTTCCAGCACAACTTTAAACGTTTTAAATTGAATACATGAAATAATTGTGGTAATTGCCAACTATATTTAGGAGAAAACATACCCCCACTATGCCAAAAAGCACATGTTTTGTCTACCAGAAACTTTTTTTGCCAAGATTTATAAAATATTTAGTATGGTGAAAGAAGGCAAGAATATTAGATTTTATCAAGTTTTATCAAATTATTCTGCGGTGCGATCTTTTCCGGTTTCATTATTTGAAAGCTTAATCATCCTCGCCTTAAATCACATGTGAGGCAATGAATCTCTAAATTTCAACTCCTCGTCTTTCGGTGGCTTTCTTTTTTTCAAATCTCCACTCATATCCAGCTTCTATTCCAATTATTTCATCCAAGTAAGTCAGGGTCCTCCTACTCCTCTGGTCCGTAGCCCGTCTGTCACATACTTTTCTTCCCCAAGATTGTTCAATGAACATGTCCAGAAAACATACGATATTGGAGATACTTTTCTCAATTTACAGAAGGGGACGTTCCTTTCTCTCTATTAGATAGAAATAGACCGGAGAACAATATGTTAATAGAAACGAATTTCTATTAAAAGCAAGAAGCAGTTGGAAGTAAACAATACACAGCTGGGAACTGCAGTTTCAATCATATTATTCGTCAACAGGTGTTGCTGTAAAATCAGTTTGCATTCAAATAGGGTTTATTTCTTTTTATAATATTAGAATATATAAATTTTCAATGAAAATTAATACTACAAAATACATACGAAGACTGTTAATAAAAACATATATCATTCCATAACATTCTTCCTTTTTTTTCAATTATCATCATATTTTATTGACAATTATTTTACGTAAACATGTAATCGTTGTCATAGATTTGTTCAACGTTTTTAGAATATCAACCGTTCGGAAATAGCGACTTCAAGAATAATATGTTTTAAACTTCATTTACCAGATGCAGGGCCATACTTCACATCTTTACATGTTTTTGAATAAACAAACTTTATTTTAATTTTATCACTAGACCCTTTGTGTCTGACAGAGGGTAGGAAAAGTTCCCTTCCGAAAGCTAAATATCAAGTCCCCTTGATCTCAAGTGTTGGCTGGGCTTCATTTATTCGTATGACAAAACACAGGAAGTATATTTTTATCATCTTTATAAATCTTCATAATTCTTATTTTGTACTGTATCGTCACAAAAATAAAAGTAAAATATGATTCCAAAAAAGTATTATTGAATAGTTTCCGTATCCATTTTCAGGATTCCATCTCACATTAAAAAGAATATAATTTCAGCGCTATAAAAGTCATGCACGAATAAATCTTAGTCTTTCCAGAAAGAAACAGAGGAGATCGCTCACAAATAAAAGATTTCGTTAATAATAATAATACTAATGTGACGCTTTAGCAGCGAGAAGAAAAAAAGATAGAGCGCATAGATAAAAATAAATATTGTTTATTTTTGTGGAAATTTCATACTGAATAGATTTAATCCAGTAACAAAGACTAAAATCATGTTGAAAACTTGTAGCTATGTAAATAGGCTTCACTGAATTTTTGTTGAATTTTTATCGCCGTGCAAAAAACACCCTCTGCCAGCGCTAACTCGAACTTGTCAAATAAAATCACTCTGATATTCAGATATATTCTGTTCCAGAGAGAGAGAGAGAGAGAGAGAGAGAGAGAGAGAGAGCAAGTTAAATATACATTTTTAAATGTCTTCAGCATACAGATATACAGTATATGCGATATATATATATATATATATATATAGATATATATATATATATATATATATATATATATATATATATATATAATATATATATATATATATATATATATGTGTGTGTGTGTGTGGGGGGGGGGGTTGTTATTTAAAGGGATATTAGATCTCAACATCAAGAATGTTTGAAATTTTATAACAGAAGCACAAAAGCAAGTCCTAGAGATGATTATCATATATTTTATATTTGCCGTCACCTGCCAATAAATCTTAAAAAAAAAAAAAAAAACAAAATTTAACTTGTCTGCAAAGGTAAACAAATGATTATTCTTAATACATATGTATTGGTTAGTGTTACATGTGAAACATTACAGTTTGCACTGGATTTAATCAGAATTTGAAATCACTTGTTGCGTCATGGAGAGAGAAAAATTTACCATTCTTTGAAACACCGGAATAAAGGCAGAAATGATCACCACGTAATCTTCGTATTTTGTTTCGCGCTAGTTTTTAAGGTTAGGAAAAAAAACTATCTAGATATTCTTTGTGCTCTATTTTTCTGTGCAATATGCACTTCCCTTCTCTGTAAGGTCCCCTCCTTAAATTGCTACTGGTGCCTTCCTCTTCACATAGCGTTGGGAATTTTATTCTTTGGTGTTTGGAGGAGGAGTTTATATCGTAGCTCTTTGCGATCATGTTTTCCTCGCTTAGTGACGTCGTAGATTTCTTTATATACCGAAAGCAGTTGGAAGCGGTCGATGTACTACTTACTTAATCTAGCCAACAATGTTCTATATTCATCTTTTTTTAACGATTGGCGTATTAGAGACTCATTTTGCGGATTGGAGACTGATTGTGCTCTTATATCATTAATGTTTTTTTTTCTTTTATTCCTTCGGTTATTATAAAGCCGCTCATTTTATGCAAACGAAATATAGATGAAAGTATGACATTTCTGGATATTTATCAATATCATAAACGTTTTGAAAGTACGTGTAAATAGCCGTTGTATTTACTTTCTAGTAGTAGAATACATCAGCTATCAGAAGCAGGACAGAAGATAAAACCCTTAATTAGGTCAGCTACCAATATTTACCACCAGTTCTAAAAGAGAAAAGTAAAACAGAAAATAATAGTTTCTCTCTGTATGCCTGTTAACAAGAGTTTGGTGTTCCTCATTAATAAATGTAGCAATCTCAAAGAACGTTTTCCAAAACAAAACAAAATCTGAAATCCAAAAAAAAAGTCTGGATCGCTTTCTTTTATGGACAGAGGGAGAGAGAGCAAACCAACGTTTAGCGAAACAATAAAAACAAAGTGTCGACTTCACTTCCCTCTGACCGTCCCCGTGGGGTGTGCTCTCATCGGGTGGAGGCTAAACGACTTTAATATTATAACTTTTATGGTCAAAGGAAGAGGACACTTTTACTGCTTCCTGGAAAAATCGTATCGCTACCTTTATCGTGTTGTGTTTATTCTCTCAAAAGAATTGTCTTAACCTTTTAAGCACAATGGTTTCAATGCATATATTAGAGGAAGTTTGTCTCGACAGACCATGCCCAACAGTTGTTTTCATTCTTCGTTTGTTTCACAGGGACGAAAATGATATAAATACGCATAATGCATATATAAACGCAACAAGCGCCGGTCTTAATATGATACTAAGGTGAGCAAGTAAATTCCGTTTTATGAGAGCTATTACTCATCATAAATGAAGACCGACAATTTCGATTTAAGGTTAAGAGAATGGAGGGCTAAGATTTGAAATTCCCTATGTATTAACCGAGAGCACATTATTGTCTTCATTATATATTTGGAAAGGCAACGATGAACATTGTCATTTACATGCTTTGGGAGAAAGGTTGGTGAACGTTTTCATATACCAGATAATTAGGACACTTATCTGTTGATCGGAACCAAAGTGGTTAAGGATGCCTAATACGGTATTTAAAGTTGTGCAAAACTGGGATGGCTGATCCTGAGAATGAAAAGCAGCATCAAACATGAATGTATCAAGAAAATCAGATTTTTTAAATATTCTTTTCGAAAATCCCCAATATTTGGGCTTATCGTCCCTCTGGCGGGAAAATTTGCTTCTGAAATTCGTTTTATTTTGATGCTGTCGAAAAAAATTTTCCACTTTTGTTTCGCTGCTCATGAAATAAACATTTGTTTCTGGCGTGATGAATTTCATTAAGGACACAATGGCTTTTAATATGAAACAAATGATCTTTGGTGAGTATTTTTCAACTGTGAGAGAAATAGGATTCATTATGGATTCACAATGTTCCAGTTTTTATGATTTTTATTCAATGTGATACGCGCATGCTTTATTACGCATCTGCATAGACGAAATACATTCCAGAATGAGTACAATGGGTGTCTAGCGTGTCAGAAGTTCATCTAAGAATTAATGTTATCGTATTAGTAGAAAAACACTGCATTTCAGCATCCCTACAATGATAGACGTTATGGAATAAATGGATGTTTTTATATAAATATAATATTTCCATATTTTCAGAATTCGCCTTTACGATTGAAATGGATATGGATATTATCAAATAGGGTATAAGGTACAATTGTTTCCTAAAATTCGTGTCATGGGCTTCATTGCCAGTGAAGAAATTTTATCCATTTTCATATGAGTAGTTACATTTTCGGATATATTTTTTTCTTATGTATCAATATAATTTTTGCTCCAGCTTTTTAATCCTAATTTTTTCTTATTTTAGAATTAATTTCCGTATTTATTACTCTACTATTATGCATCTTTTCCCATTCTGATGTTTTAATACTGGGATATTTCCTAAGATATGTATTGCCTTTTTGGTACGTCAACTATAAATTTTTGTTTGTCTTGAGAAATATGTTATGAATGAGGTAAAATATTAGCTCACATATAAACTTTGGTATCAGAAAACAAAGATTCGGCCTGAACAAAAAAATACGGAAACGTTATTTTATGAAAAGTAAATTTTGCACCACAGCAGATTTACTAATAGTATCCTACACACGGACCTACTAATACGCCAAGGCCTAGTATAGGAGAGATTAATGTTTGTAAACAATGAAGCAAATATGGCACATGCGCAGTAACTGGTGGGCACAAGAGAACAATGGCAGTCGACGCTCTCACCTAATTCAATTTTGTTAAGTGTTTTATGCACCCTGTACATGTATAGCAGGGTAGGAGATCTTTCTTGCTTATTACATTATATATGTATTCTCGTGAAATACTGTATTGCTTCCTCGAAATGTGGAAAAATACTCTCAAATTTGTTAAGTCGTAAGTTTTTCAGTTTGTTAACTTCACTTACCATGAGAGAAAAAAAAAACATCCTTAGGCAACAACAAACATTTAAGTAAACTTAGATATAATTTTGCTTTCCATAAAAGTTTAGAATCCAGTAGTTTCAAACAACTTTCACACGATGGCAAGCTGTCTGTGTCATTGCACTCTTGATAGTGGGAGGATTTGAAATTCATTGGCTTGATCTCGATCCACTTTCTGTGAATCCCAACTGTTGCTACTGTGAAGACTATCGTTATTTTTTACTCTAAAAACATGGAATTATAATTTTATGGATTATTGTTGCTATATGGATTGAAATAAATAATTATATAGGAATATGGTGGAGTAATAGTTTTAAATTTCCCAAGTTGTGAAATCGCATGATTTTGAGCAGTCTTCCGAAATGATGTCAACGAAAATATGTAAATCTTAATATTTCAATAGAAAAATGCTTGTATGTTCCAATATTTTGCAAAAGATAACATAATACCATAAAGATCAAATTCAAATTGAAAGATAGGACAAATTAGATACCTTTGGATGAAAACTTCTGTCCACGCGTTTGAAGTGGCAGGAAAATATTTTGGAACGTCGATCCCAGCGATCTTTAGCAAACGGAATTTTAATGGTGGTATGGACATGGAGGAGCTATTGTGTGGGTGTTTTGAACTTAGTAATAATATTACTCATTTACTGAGCAGGTGCTGTACCTTATACCTCCTGAGCAATTTAGGCCAGTTACGAAGTGCTCTGTCCCATTGCTCTCTTTTATCTTAATTCTCTTTAAGCCTCTCATGAGTTGGACAGTGAGTGGCTGCCAGCCACTTATTTCTCCTTTCCTTGTCTCTTTCGCTGGGAATACTATGCCAGGATACTAGGCTTCCTACAACAACTCATGACTGAACCATTACTTAGAAATAAGGCGCAGATTAACTAGAAATGTCAACGCTCCTCTGATACAGTAGTGAAGCGGAAAGGCTTTTTGCCCACTAGCTGTGTTATTGTTTGGAAAATGACTTCCTGATGATGTCACATTGATAATTTTTATTCACTTACTCTCAGGTTTACCTGTAATTTCACCCATGACTGTTCGATGGATAAGCATCCACACACAAACAGTAGAACTATCAATCGGACAGTCATACCGAGGCCATTGCCCTCATTTCTCGCCTAGCCTTCATCGTTACAACACTATATGACAGCAATGGAAACTCCGCTGGCTAAGGAGGTAGAGCTACATAGACTAGCTGCTGCTACGACCTTACCCATCCACACGTGCCATCACCTCAGTCGTTCGAAAGAACTTGAGGTAGTTCCATCAGTTCTGGTGAGTGGACTGACTCTGCCCACAAATTGTCGTCTACACATAAGGCTGGGTACTCACTCTCAGGTTTACCTGTCAGTCCACCCACGACTGTTCGACAGATGAGTGTCTGCATGTAAGGAGTAGAACTATCAGTCGGACAGTCAACTCGAGGTCATTGCCCTCATTTCCAGCCTAGCCTTCGTTGTGGCTACACTATATTGGTAAGGAGTTGGAGCTACATAGACTAGGTGCTGAGGCAATTCACTTCAGAATAGGAAAGAAGCAAAAAGACGTAACATAGTAAGGTCTAAATATTGCCAGTTAAAGAGCAATGTCTATTTTCATACAATATTAATGAATAAGGTTAAATTAGACCTGGGCGTTGGTTCAATTATATGTGAAGTGGACCGTGAAACCTACTTTCACTAGTAACATCTTTCATAAAAAGGCAGCACACTGGCCTAGGTCTATACCAAATTGTATTTATCGCATGAAAATGGTTTTTATTTATTATATGATATGATTTGGACTCACATTGGTCTACAATTACCACTGTAGGGTCTAACAATGATCTTAATTAGGCCTGTACATAATTAATTCATATTCTGATCCGAGCAGCTGAGATCCTTCCAGAGCGAAATCCAGCAGAAAACTGTCATAAACTCTTTGGTTACCTGATCCGTCCTCGCATTCAATCACCTTTAGGTACTTCTATCAGTTCATCAGTTCTGGTGAGTGGACTGACTCTGCCAACAAACTGTCGTCCACACGCGTGAATACCCGGCCTAAGTTTTAACATCAGTTTCGATGAACTGACAGGTAAACCTGAGCATGGATATCCGTCCTAACAAACTAAATACACAACAATGAATACAAACTAGTAAATATGCCTGACAGAAACTGCAGATACAAAATTGGTTTTAATTGTCCCTGGTCATTTACTCTTTAAAATTTGCTGTTACGAAATAATGATTAAAAAATTTAGTTAAGCTCAATATTTAGTTTGCGTTAAATTCTTAAATAAATATTTGTTTCTTTGCATACATATGAATTAGTTTTTACATGCAAAATAAAGTTACATTATTTTTTTCTTTTATGATTGAATTCGTTGGTTAAAACTTTTTCAAACAGATATAAATAGTCTCTCTTTACTAAATTCGAGAACAAATTTACTACTAAAATCTTCTACTGCATTCATAGATATTCGCATACAATTATGCAATGAATAACTGGCATAGGTATGGTATCACACTCAACAAAATGGCTTTGAACAGCGAAGATCTTACATTAAGAAGTACTCACGAAAATTATCGTTTCTAATTCCATCGGTAAAAACCTCTATATATATATATATATATATATATATATATATATATATATATATATATATATATATATATATATATATATATATATATATATGTGTGTGCATGTGTATACCGATTGTTTCGGAATTAGAGGCTCCCCTCCACAGAACAAACAGAAGTTATGAAGTTTTCTGCTGTAGCCTATCTTCAAGCACATTATCATAAGTTTCTTAGGATATTTTCCATTTTACATTTCCTCAATTTTCAGACTGAGTGACGAAGTTAGACACAGTCATGGCTAACGACTCGGAGGAAATCAGATGGATTGACCGAACCCAGGCTATAACCTTCAGAGAGGCCAGGGATGGTGCTGCATCCTTCATTTCACGTTCCTGGATAGCTAAATTCATTAAAAGAGATGAATCCTGTGTTAAAAAAAACTTGAACAAAAATCCATATGACTGTCATTTCAAAAAGAGTGAGAATCTTGGTGGGCCTGAAGTCCTCTCTTCTCTCAGAAGTCAAAACACATCATAGCTGAGGCAGTGGGTAAACCAAGAAAGTCTTTACGTAAATTGGCGCTTTAACTAGAAGCGAAAAGGGGAAAGAAGAGAAGCTATAGTGCTGTATATCGTGAGCTGAAAAAGTCCGGTATCAAGCCCTTTCATGTTATCATCAAGCCAAACAAAAACTACGGTGAAAAATAAAATAAAATAAATGAATAAATATGTTAACAACAGAAATTGGTTATTATAAGCTGAAAATAAGATATTATATACCCATTATACATAAATATACTTTACTGAATGTCACTGTGCGGTCCTGTCCGCATGTGGTGGTCTTGTTCGACACAGTTGAAGGGCTGCCTCCTACATGAGCCCACACGAGGGCAAGGAATCATTGAAAAATATAAACATTATCTCTTATATATATATATGATTAAATATATATAATTATTCTATATATATATATTATATATATATATATATGTGTATATATAAATAATATATATATCTTATAAGATATATATCTATTATATCGTATATCTATACTATAGTTTCCATATATATATATATAATATATTATATATAAGTTATATATATATATTATATATATATCTATATAATTATATATATCTATATACATAGATATCAGATATACATATATATAATACTAATTATCTATATATATATATTATATGTATATAATTTATATATATCTATATAACTATATTTATTATTTATATAATCACATGTATGTATGTGTATCCATGTTTGTATATTGACGCGCTTGATTTCCAACAGTTTTGTCCGTATACAATAAAAGCTCGGTTAAATTTGAATCAATGTTTATATTTTTCAATGATTCTGGAATCTGGATATAAGCTTACGTATATTCTGGAATAATCGCGCTTCCGGAAGAACTAGCTTTTCCTATGTACGGAAATCGGTTTATTTTGCCGAAAATCTGAGAAGCACGAATGCTGAACTGCATATACTATTTAAACTAAAGATAAATGTAGCATGCATTGGGAAAACAAGTGGAGATCTGTTGTTAAACAATCAAAAAAGCCGATTTTTGAAACCTCGCTCTTTCACCATGATATCATGTGAAAGAGCGAGGTTTCAAAAATCGGCTTTTATGATTGATTAACAACAGATCTCCCCTTGTTTTCCCAATGCATGCTACATTCATCTTTAATTTAAATAGTATATGCAGTTCAGCATTCATGCTTCTCAGATTTTCGGCAAAATAAACCGGTTTCCGAACATAGGAAAAGCTAGTTCTTCCGGAAGCGCGATTATTCCAGAATATACGTAAGCTTATATCCAGATTCCAGAATCATTGAAAAATATAAACATTGATTAAAATTTAACCGAGCTTTTATTGTATACGGACAAAACTGTTGGAAATCAAGCGCGTATACTTCAAAAAATTAATGCAAAGCGCCTACAAAACTGTGTTTCTTCGTTGTTTTACTGTTCAATAAAAAAAAAAAACGGAATAATTTAATAAAGAAAAAATTCTATTACACATATTTATCTCTACATATATGAAATGAGGTTGCTAATAGCATAATAGAGTTCTCGGATAGTTTAGTAAAATTATCATACCACTCCGCCACAATTTACTTACACGCTAATACGCAAAATCATTAGAGAGGAAAATTTATCATCTGTTACCTTTCACAAATTTCCACTCAACACGCGCAGGGAGGCAAGGATAAATCAGTCCATATTCAACTTTAACCGAGTTAAAGTTAAAGGGGTTTATCTTATCCAGAATATTATTTGCAGTTGCTCCTTCTGTTCAATGTTGGTGTTTTCACCGAAAGTATACTAAGAGCTTTACTTCACATGATAA
>NC_061100.1:54417229-54424729 GCF_015104395.2 Macrobrachium nipponense
TCCGCTCGTGTCTCACGCTTACCTTTATGATAATGGGGGGGGGGGGGGGGGGGTGGGGGGGGGGAATCACCCCATTAACAGTGTGGCAGGCGGGGCGGTTAAGAGGGGGTATAAAAGTTTTCTTTCTTTTCTTTTTATGCTAGGAACACCAACCAATGTAGAGATGGGTGGCCAGTTAGAAAATAAAAGGGGTTATGGCTTAGCGATAGTTTTCGAACGACAAAGCTTTGAGGGATTGCGGAAAATTGTTAAATTGTTGGATCTCAGTAGCTAAGTGAAAAGGGGTAGAGAGAATATCCGTCCGTGGGATGGGGGGATGAGGAAAGAAATTTCTATTAGGGTCATCAAATTTGCTCGTACCGAGATTCTTCAGGGCGTGAGCCGTGAGACAAGTAACTCAGTTTGGTTTGTGAGTGAGGGTTGCTACGTGTCATCTCGCCGATCGCGTTTGTATTGTGCCGACGATATTTACGTGTTTTACGAGAATTTCGAGTTATTTTTATTCCCATTATGGAGTGGTGAGTGTTAAAACTATTGTTTTGAAGGAGAGGGTTTTCGTTTAAATATTAGTGACGTGTTTTCTTTATTTGCACGTGTTTATAATAGACGTATTCGTCTTTGTTTTAAACACATAAGAGTGTATTAAGATGTATTTATGCATGTGAACTGTGCTTAGATAAGCATACTTGGCTTAGAGACAGAGCGGCCACAATTTTACGGGCTCAGCACATTTCTGCAGAGAGGCGCGTTGCATTGCGAGGGTACTGGCATCCCTCGGGGGGATAGTTGCATGGAGGGTACTACTGGCCTCCCTCGAGAGATAGTGCAGGGGAGGGCACTAGTGTATACCTTGGGAAGGGGTCCTCAGACACTGTTCAAGGGGAGATGGGGGTACTACGGTGTATGCCTCGGGCTGTTCTGTCGCTTGACTGAGGGGTTGTTCTCAGGGGGGGAGAAACCTTTTTTTTTTTTCTCATTGGGGGTGAACTCCTTTTTTTTTTTTCTTTGTGTTGGGGTATGGATTTGGCCTTGACCATGGATGCTAAGGTATCAGCTGATTGATAAGTTGATGAAGTGAAATGCCTGTAGAGATTTTTTTTTTCCTCTTGGACGAAGGGAAAAGGAAATAAAAAGAGATTTTTCTTTTCCGTGAATGAGGGGAAAAGTAGTTAACATGCACGGGATGTATTATATGTTTCTTTGTGCCTTGAAAGACACAAATATAAGGGGGATGCACAGATTATTTTTTTATGGTGTTGGAGAAATTACTTTGAAATGCCGATGATTGGTGTTGTATCTGTGTTGTGTGGCAATGGTGTTATGTCATGGTGTATGCTGGAGAAATTGTATGTCATAGGATTCAGCAATACTGGTGTATGCTATTTGAATTCACCCTTACTTGAGATTTTTGCAAGAGAATTGTTGCTATGAAGAGTTATTATTATTGTTATTATTAATAATTATTATACTTGAGATGTGTCACGGGAGGGTTGCTTAAGTATAATTATCATTACGGGCGACATAATTTGCGAGAGATTTGAGATATTTCATGGGAGAATAGTTGATAATTATTACAGATAATTATTCAAGGAGAATTATTACAATGAGTTAATGGGAGAAGTCTTGTGTTAATTAATTGTTGAGTTTTTGTAACTTTGGAGAATATTTCAGTGATTCACGGGGATGAGTTTTGCTGAATCTTGATGAATCTGGCTGAATCTTGGTGAATTGTGTGGAATCTTGCTGAGCTTTTGCTGAATCTTGTGCTGAATTTTTGGAGAATGGACAAGCATTAACATTGGTGATATTTTTTGTACTGATACTGATTTTTTTTATACTAATACGTGGGCGTTTTAATGCTATCAAGGGAGGTGAAATCCTTTTTTTGAATTTGGGAGGAACTAACAACACATTATTTTTTTGTTTTGCTTTTTTTTTTATGAGTTCAGCAGATAATTGCTTGACATCTAGTGAGTTACGGGAGATAGTGAACAAGGCCGTTGATTTTTCTTTTCTCCTTTTTTGGAAATTAGCCATCGCTGACACAAGTTTGTTTTTACCATGGGTGAATTTGAATTTATTTTTTCTCTCCAGTTGGTGTGAATATTTTTTAATGTCTCAGTTCGTGACTTAGAGTCATTGTTCGGGAACGTGTTTGTGTTTCAGCTATTTGATGCTATAGAGAAATATATGGGAGAATTTCTTGCATGTTTTGAATGCATATGTAATGGCACTACATTTTTTCTCTGGATATTTGTGTTCCAGAAATTGTGAGTTTTCTTGCACAATACCCTTGTCGTATTTGTGACAACTTTGTGAGAAATAGGAAACTTGGTTAAGTTTTCTAGTGGCTTATGTCGTAGTGCATATGGAGAAGTCTTGGCTAAGACTCTGTGAATTTGTTTGGAGTTCTGTTATAATGACTTGTGGCACATGGGTGATTTTTTCTAGAATTTTCTAAACAGTTTTATTTGCTGAGTTTTGCCCTTTTTTTTTAGCAATTATGCTAAACGGAGAGAGTTTTTATAGTTTTTGACTATAACATGGAGTTATTCTTTGGAGAATTGGAGTTATAATTGGAGTTATAATTGAGATATACTATTTGGAGTTATAATTGAGATATATTATTTTGGAGAGATAATTGGAGGTATATATTATTTTGGAGTTATATTTTGAGATATAATATATTGGAGATATATTTTTGGCCATTGTTGATATTTGCCAATAATGGTGATGAGAGCTATGTTTAGTTCAATTATTTTGCAGCCATCTTTGTTGCAAATGGATACACATATTTGGAGATTATGGGGCAATATTTGTGAGTATGTGAGTTAGTTGCCTTGAGTGCAAATATTTTGGAGATATATTATTTGGAGCCTTGTTTTGTTCCACATGGAGTTTTTGGGGAAATAGAGGTAAATATTTTGTATTTGCTGAAATAGAGGTGATTATTCTCTATTCCTGGAGTGGTGTTTTTTTTATTGACATGTGGCTATTGGAGAAATAAGAGAGAATAATATGGGGTTGGTTATTAACCAAATGGAGGAAATATTTTTATAACCGGAGTGGTGTTATTATTAATATGGTGTCTCATAATGGAGTTGGAATTAATCTTTGGCGGGTGACCTTTTTTTTTGTGGTTATGGGAGTTTTTTTTGAGCCAAGAGAAGAATTCTGTGGTTCTCTTTTCTGATTTCGTGACTATTTAGAAAGAAGTGGCATTACTTCATTAAGAGTCCAATGGAGATGTGTGTGCATTTGTTATGTTCACAGTGTGTTATTCTTGGAGAAATATAATTTGGGCAAAGTCATGTTGAGAGAATAAGTCTTCGAGACAAATTTTTTAACACATTAGTCATATCCTGGAGTTAATTCTGTGAAATGTGTCTGTTAGACGTTTTTTTGAGAATCATGAGTTTCCAAACTTATGTGTCTGACTGGACAATTCTTTATGCTGATGTTAGAGCATAAGTCCCCAGGCGATTTTTTGCTGACAAGCGATGTGATAAGCCGTGTGCTGACTTTTTTCCTCTGATGATGATAGATCAGAATTTTCGCAATATCTGGAAATGTTGACAATAGCATTTTCACGAAAGCGCATGTGTAAGAGTTTGCTTTCTGGCAAATTTTACATGGAGCATTTCTTGGGGATAAACGCGGGAGTTATGCATATTATACATGTATTATGTATTTTGTGATTGGGGAAACCTACTTGTGATTATCTTTTTTTAATTTTTTCTTCCTTTCCCTATGAGAGATATGATTTGGGGATTGAGTTTAAATAGCATTTCTTTTTGGATGGGAGATGTGATTTTTCTGGGGTTGTTACTTACGTAAATGGGAGTTTGACATTAAGTCTTTTTGTAATTAATTGTGTGAGCAGTAAAGGGGTTTTTGCTGTTAAAAGTTGGAGATTTTTACTGATTTTGTGGGTTGTTCAGATATCAGAGCTTGAGAGAACATTTTTTGGGTCTGGGTGTGTTACGTGATTCTTTTTTTTTCCTTGAGTTCATTACGATTTTTTCTTTTTTTTCTTGTGAGCACATTCGAGTTTGAAATGTGAGTGCAGAATTCCGTGGAGTTGCTGTGATTTCTGAGTTGTGTGTGTGCTGATGTGTGAGTTTGGAGAATTGAGTTGGAGAACTTGATGTTTTTTTTTCTTAGAGAGTTGGGATAATGACTTATGATTTAGTAGTCATATTAAGGGAGTTAGTTGGGAGACGTTCAGTTAGAATTTCTGACTTTTTGAGATCATTGTTTGATAGAAGTAGTATGTCTTGGTTAATTTTCTTAGATTGACCAAAGACTTGACTGACATACTAACACACACCAAAAAAAAAAGTCGTTTCCCGACGCCAGCAAGACGTCCACCAGCCGTGAGCAGAGAGGTTGCTGCCGTGTTATCCAGGGTGATTACAAGAGTTTCCACGTGGGTGTTCAAGAGAGTCCTACAGCGTGTCTTTTGGGGATCTGCAGAAGCCGTGAGAAGTCTTCTACAATGAGGGAGGCATTCCGTCTTCCTACAGCCTGCTACAGTCTGCTACAGGAGCAGCTACTTGCAGACAAACGAAGAGGGATATTCAAGAATCCTAATGTGGAAAATATGAGAGAAAATGCGCCTAGTGTTATTGGGAGATATAAGAGTAACAGACTTTATTTTATAATGCCAGAGACGTGCAGTTTTTACTTGTATTTTATTTTAAGCCGGCCAGTGTTTTGTGTTATAAGCAATTTTGCTAGGCGGGGGCTAGCATATTAGGTGGCCGAGCATCTGTAAGGCATCTGTTTTTGATTAATAATATATTGTCCGTGTGTTCTCTGTGACCTATGGAATGTGGAGAACAGTGCAGAGGTGACGACCTGAGAGTAGCTGATGAATGAGGTTCTAGGGGTGGCGTGATATAAAAATGCTTAGTTCGACAAGTCAATGCACGACAGTTTATGAACTCTTCTCAAAGTGCCTTTGTGAATCTGGATGCAACTAGTGTTGCGAGGCGCTAACGAACTGTGTGTTCGTATGTGCGTGTGTGCCTCTTCCCTTTAAGAGTGTCATACCCAAGCCTATGGGAGGATTTTGACAGAGGGCTTCAAGTCACAGGCAAGATGCCGTGGCATTCGCCGGGAGTTTTTTATTAACAGTGTTTAAGTGTCCGGCTGTTTGGGTGAGTGTTGAGTTACTTTAGCCGAAGAGTGGCTTGTTATCTGTTTGACATTTTTTTGTGATAATATCCAATGTTTCACCTGTGATTGTCAATCTTGTGTGTGTACTTACCGGGATGTGTTCTGTATCTTTGAAACAGACGATTCTGGTACTCCTGGAGGAGAGGGGTGTAGACTTTTTTGGGTGACTAGACATTGTACCGTTTTTTGGGTTAGTCTGTAAGACTGGATTGCTTGATTGATTGATTTATTTATTCGTTGTTAATAAACGTTAATGTTATGACACAACTCTCACATTTTCATTACCTGTTAGAATGGAGAGAAAGAGGTGGAGAGAGAGAGAGAGAGAGATTCCTTAGAGAGAGAGAGAGAGAGAGGGATTGCCGGGAGAGAGAGAGAGAGAGGCTGTGTGAGTAATGCTGTGTGTGGGTTTGCCTTCCGCTTGTGTCTCACGCTTACCTTATGAATAATGGGGGGGGAATCCCCCCCATTAATATATATAATATATATATATATATATATATATATATATATATATATATATATAATAAATATATATATATATATTATATATAATATATATATATATATTATATATTTATCTATATATATATATATATATATATATATAGTATATATATAATATATATATATATATATTTCTATCTATATAATATTATATAATATAATATATATATATATATATTATATATATTCATATATATATAATTTTATATATATTATATATTAGTAGATATATATATATATATATATTATATATATATATATATATATATATATATATATTATATTAGATAGATATATATATATATATATATATATATATATATATATATATATATATATATAGTATATATGATATATATGTATATTATATATATAATAGTATATATATATAATATAATATGATATTATACATATATAAGAGATATATATAATATATAGATATATATATATATATATAATATATATATATATATATATAGATATATATATATATATATATCTATCTATATATATATATCTATATATATATATATATATATATATTAATATATATATATATATATATAACTATATATATATTATATATATATATATATATATATATATTATGTTTATGGGGGGGATTCCCCCCATTATATATATATATATATATATATATATATATATATATATATATATAGATATATATATATATATATATATATATATATATATATCTATATATATATATGTATAATATCTATAATATATATATCTATATATATATATATATATATATATATATATATCTATATATATATATATATAGATAGATATACATATATATAGATATAGATATATATATATATATATATATATTATATAATATATATATATATATATATATATATAGTTTGCAGAGGAAACAGACCCTATTTACAAATACAAATGAAGAAAATACAAATGGAGCCTGAAAGTAAGAACTGCCAAGGTAAGAGCTAAAACGTGACTAAAAAGACAGAGAGAAAATAAACAACTGAAAGAGACTTATTCTGTGCGGAGAAGGTAAACAAACAGGCAATAATACTATAAACATTTTTGTTGATGACGATTGGGTGTTTAGTGTAGTGAGGGTAGTACGGGACATTAGTTTTTTTGTTTATATAAAAACCGACACCAACACATCAACATATTGTCCTCATGGGGAGATCCAATTATTTTTAAATCACTTATGATCAAACGGGTAGTAGTACCAAAAATTTTAGAATGGGGTTTCCGAACTTTGGATAATTCGGGACTGGACAATCTGCCACCCGTCCTGAAGCTGACACCTTCATGGGAGCAAAAGCGCACCTTGAGAAGCCTCATACTGTGCATTCCAGAGGCCATGGAATTGTGGTTTTATGAAACAACTTTTAAACTGACGCATGAATTTCCATGCTACTAAAGTACTGAATGCATCTAACGTTGTCCTAATGTATGGGAGTACACTGAATTGACAGATTTGCTAAGTTGAGCCGTTTACTCTCAGAAAAAAAATCCAACTTCTTGCCTTTCCTCAGACCTTTTAGATCAAATGGTACTTTATGAAGTATCTGTGACTCAGAACCATCCCCCTTACCCATATATATATATATATATATATATATATATATTATAATATATATGGTAAGGGGGATTGTTCTGAGTTCCACAGATACTTCATAAAGTACCATTTGATCTAAAAGGTCTGAGGAAAGGCAAGAAGTTGGATTTTTTTTTTGTTTTTCTGAGAGTATATATATATATTAATATATATATATATATATATATATATATATATATATATATGTA
>NC_061100.1:54429729-54437229 GCF_015104395.2 Macrobrachium nipponense
TGCTCTGCTTGGGTCTCTATTCCCATCCATCCTCTCAACCATTTCAGCCTTCCCCTTTTCAGCCTGATACTGACTGGCCTTTGCCTCAATCTCATCCTGATGTCTTCATTCCTAACATAATCGTCCCATTTAATGCCAAGTAACCTCCTCAGCAGATTCATCTCGAAAGCATCCAACCTTCTCTCCTCTTTTCTGGTCAGTGCCCAGGTGGACGAAAATACATCAGGACTGGTAGTGCTACTGCATTAAATGTATGAATTAATTGTTTTCTCACATTAATGGTAGTGTATTAGCATTCAACTTTTCCAAAGGACATTACCTAGAAAGTTAATTGTTTCTACTTTATTCTTTCATCTTAAATGGAACCAACATCGTCCATGACATTTTCAACTATAGCGGTAGTCCATGGCCAGAAATATAATTATGATTACTGAATAACGGCTGCGATTCTGAAAACAAATAGCATTTATGTCATAATTAGCTGAATAAGGTGGCATGCTGAAGGACAACCTTAGTCGGTCCTTCAGCACCTCATAGGTGATGGTGGTCTTATGGTAGGTGAGCCATTTTGTGATTTGTTCAAAGATGTCATCCAGCAGGAACTCGAGGATGGCGTCGACTTTGTGGGATGTGGAAAAGATCTTCTTATACCTGTGTGTGCAAATTGTTTGTACCAGCCAACCTGCATGAAGGCCTCAATCTAAACCCTACCACTCTACAGGTGTCCACTGCCAGCAGAGCCCTGCTGAAAATAAATGGGAAGTGGACTGTGAATTTGACGTTTGGCAGTGAGCAGTACTACTGGATGTTCATCACAGCAGATGGAACAATTGCACTTTTAGACACAGACTTCCTAAAAGTCCACAATGTAATGGTGGACGTAGCAAAACAGCAACTGATCACGCAACCCACCCCCATAACCCCACTGACTCCCTCTCCAGTGCCAGAGATAAGTCTTATCTTGCAGGGGTTCCCGGAGGTATTTAAGGATGACCTGCAGCATGAACTGACCAAACCCCCAAAGCACCATATCCAGCACCACATAATTGTAGGGTCCCATGCAGACCCACACCTCTCCATCTTTCCTGGCTGTATACTCTCCTCACAGCAAACATCTTTGTGCACCAAATATACATGCACAAGGAACACAGCATATGTTACACATCTTCTGTACATGTGTTTTCATTCTTATTACTGTTTTATTAAATGAATCATTTTTACCGCATGCATTACAATATCAGCATTTCAGCAATATATATCATAGCTTCAGTCATGTCTTGTACATTAATTTATGTTTCTTTCTATCCTTCAACAAACAAGAGTGATTGTATTGCGACTTTTTTGCCTAGTGTCAGACACTAAATTTAACCTTGCAAGACCTACTGACCTGTTTGTTTGTTGTCTAAATAAATCAGTAAGTTTGTAGATGAAGCTTCTTACTCATGCCTCCACTACATTGGTGACACAGAGATGACCAGCCTAACCAGCCCCAATGATGCCAGCCTCTCCAGAGACACCATCACTGCTGCCTCCATATGTCTGCCCCCATTCTTGCCCCACAACCCAGAAGCTTGGTTCTTCAGACAGAGGCAATCTACCAATCAAAGAAAATTACCTCCTTAGCACACAAAACAGATGTCATCCTTAAATTTCTCCCAGACGATGTTCTCGAGCAAGTCACAGGATGACTTACAGGACTTCAAACCCCTGTCGCCTACGAATTACTGAAGGACTAGCTGAAGTCATCCTTCAGCATGCCACCGGCCCTAGGAGCCAAGAAATTCCTGAACAATGTGGGGACAGCTACAGGTAATGAGCAACCATCATATGTCTTCAAGCATGACACAGAATCCAACAGTGAGCCAGAGGGACTGGCCGCCTCCATCCACAAACTGAACTTCCTAAAGCAATTCATCAAGGGGAAAACCAAACAGAAGAAAGACGAACCACTGGAAGGAATGTGCTATTTCCATTGGAGATTTGGGAAGAAGGTTTGCAAATGTGACAAAGGTAGCCTGTTTTCAAATAACTGGCAAACCAACTAAACATCAGTAGTGAGCAGACTGACTGCCTCGTAACAGAAACTGCACTTGATTACTGCTGTCTTTCTTCCAGATACGAACACAGCTCTCCACGTGTTTCTTTGTCAAGGATGAAAGATCAAACAAAGCATTGCTTGTCGACACCGAGGCATGGAAATTGTTTGTGCCAGCCAGCCTGCATGAAAGACTCAACCTTGCCTCACCCACCATTCCCCAAGTATCCACCTGCAGCTGAGTACTACTCAAGATGTACAGGAAGCAGGAGATGAATGTGTCATTGAACGGGAAAGACTACACTTAGACCATCACAGCAAACATGAAGATAACATTTCTATCAGACTTCCTAGAATCTTACAACGTGCTAGTGGATGTGGCATCAAAACAACTGATCTGCCACCACTAAAGCAAGGCCTGTAGGACAACATTCCAAGCAAGCAACATGCAATATCCAGCACCACATGAAAACAGAAGGCCCCAAATCACTCATGCTTCAGATGGATAGCCCCAGAGATACTCGCCTATACCAAACAAGTGTTCAAGGAAATGGGGAATGTGGAAATATACCAAAAAGCACGAGCTCAAGGGCACATCTCCCTTCACATGGCACCAATGGAACAAAGCGACCATGCTGAGACTACCGGCAACTAAAGGCCAAGATGAAAGCAGACAGATACCTTTTGCCAAACATAGCAGACATAACCAACCAGATGAACAGAGCAAAGATCTACAGTAAAATAGACCTGCTGAAGGGACACTTCCAAGTTCCAATAGTGAAGGAAGATATAAAAATGACCATGATCATCACCCCTTTCAGCACCTACAAATTCAACTACAGCTGTCTCAACCTTCGGAATGCAGGGGCAACCTTCCAAAGACTTATGCATGAACTGCTAGGCAACCTTCCCTTTTGTGTGGTCTACGCTGGCAATATCCTCAGTGTAGCCCTAAACTCAAGTAGCATATTAAGGATTATAAAAGGGTACTAAAAATACTTAAAGAAAATGAACTCATAGTAAAGGAAGACAAATCTGAATAGGCAAAGCAAATGGTGGAATTCCTGGGACATCAAGTAAGCTCAGATGGCATTAAAACCCTACCAGAGAAAGTAAAACTAGTCACAACTTCCCAAAAACAACAACAATTAAAGCAGTACCGGAATTTTCAGGACTAATTAATTAACCCTTAAACGCCAAAGCGGTAAAAATCAGAAACTCCCCCGAATGCCGGAGCCGGTTTTGAGTGAGCGCAGAAGCGGAAAAATAATTTTTTCAAAAAATCACAGCGCGCTTAGTTTTTAAGATTAAGAGTTTTTTTTGGCTCCTTTTTTTGTCATTGCCTGAGGTTTAGTATGCAATCATCAGAAATGAAAAATAATATCATTATCATATGTAAATAATGCGATATATGGTAGCGAAAAAAAAGCATACATAATTGTATTAAAATCACGCTGTGCAAAAAAGAGTAAAAGCTAACGAGTTTCCTTTTTTTCGTTGTATTGTACACTAAATTGCAATCATTTTGATATATAATACATTGTAAAACAATAAAAGCAACACCGGAAAAATATTATCACAAAATGATGTATGAATTCGTAACGCGCGGACGTAAAAAAATGTTTTTTTCAAAAATTTACCGTAAACCTAAATATTGTTCTAGAGACTTCCAATTTGTTTCAAAATGAATACAAATGATTGAATATTACGATACTGTAAGAGTTTTAGCTTACAATTGCGTTTTTCGACCATTTCGGTAGAGTCAAAATTGACCAAACATGGTTTTTTTTCTATTTATCATGATTTATATGCAAATATTTCGAAATAAAATGAGAAAAAGCTCACACCTCAAATATTTGTTCCTTTTATTTTACATGAAATTGCGCACATTTTCATACATAAAACTCTATGAAATGCCTAATATGAAACGGAGCAAATTTTCCGAGAATTCGATATACGCAATTCGGAGATTTATGGCGGAGAATCCGCGCGTGGAGGGAAGGAAAGTTTTTTTCATAAATTCACCATAAATCGAAATATTGTGCTAGAGACTTCCAATTTGTTGCAAAATGAAGGTAAATGATTGAATATTACTAAAATATAAGAGTTTTAGCTTACAATTGCGTTTTTCGACCATTTCGGTAGAGTCAAAGTTGACCAAACGTGGTTTTTTTCTATTTATCGTGATTTATATGCAAATATTTCAAAAATGAGAAAAGCTATAACCTTCAATTATTTTTTGTTGTATTCTAAATTAAATTGCGCACATTTTCATACATAAAACGTTATGTAACGGCTAATTTAAAATGGTGCAAACATTACCACAATCGCACGTATGATTTTTTCGGAAGAGTTACCGCGCGGACGTAAGGAAAATGTTATTTTTTTCATAAATTCACCATAAATCGAAATATTGTGCTAGAGACTTCCAATTTGTTACAGAATGAAGGTAAATGATAGAATATTACTAAAATATAAGAGTTTTAGCTTACAATTGCGTTTTTTTACCATTTCGGTAGAGTCAAAATTGACCGAAGGTTGAAAATTTGTCACTTATCATTTTTTATATGAAAATATTTTAAAACTGATAAAAGCTACAACCATGGGTTGTTTTAGTTTTATTGTGCATGAAATTGCGCACATTTCCATATAAAAACTTTATGTAACAGCTAATTTTGTTCAAAATGGTGCAAACATTACCCGCAATCGCAATGTATGATTTTTTTGTCGGAAGAGTTACTGCGCGGACGTAAGGGAAAAGTTTTTCATAAATTCACCATAAATCGAAATATTGTGCTAGAGACTTTCAATTTGTTGCAAAATTGAGGTAAATAGTTGAATATTAATAAAATATAAGCGTTTTAGCTTACAATTGCGTTTTTCGACCATTTCGGTAGAGTCAAAGTTGACCAAAGGTTGAAATTTTGGCACTTATCGTTATTTATATGGAAATATTTCAAAACTGATAAAAGCTACAATCATGAGTATTTTTTTGTTGTATTTTAAATGAAATTGCGCACATTTTCATATATAATACTTCATGTAACGGATAATTTAAAACGGTGCAAAAATTATGTCAAAGGGACAAAATAATTTTTGAGATGTGTCACTGATACTTTTTAGTGCGATAAGAAAGAAATTCGCGCTTGCGCGCCTGCGTAACGATTGTAAACAAAACAACGCCTTGATCCGTGAACTCCCAGCATCCTCCAAGGCGCGTGATTCAAAAGTTTTTGGCTGGTAAGCCTATAAGTATTTTTCCGCGAATTTTTAAAAAAAACTTTTTTGAGCCGACGTATGGTACGTCCATTTGGAAATCGGGGGAGATTTTGACTCGACGTTTAATACGTCCATTCGGCGTTTAAGGGTTAATAGCAAAGATTTATCCCAAATATTGCAAAAATCATGAGTTCTCTCTAAAATGCCAAATAGGAAAACTGAAAAATTAAGCTGGTCAGAAAATTGAGATAATGCATTTCTTTAAGCAAAACAAGAAATATTTTTGCAGGCACATTATAATTAACCCTCACAGTCCAGGCTAATGCATACACCATGATCGGTCTAAATTTAAGGATGGCCAATTTAAAAGAAAAACTAAAAGAAAAGACTCATCATTGGAAAGCGGAAAATATGTTTATGCTCATGGTATAAAAAAAAAATAAAAATAAATAAAAAATCTGTATTCTCCACAGGAAGTTGAAAGGGGATATTTCTTACCATTGCGGGCCTCTTTTCCTAAGGCATTCGTAAAAATATGCAAATTGTACAAAGTTATGAGTGTTCTTTCTAATATCATTTATTTTACTTTGTCAAATTAAAATTACAGCTCAGACAATATCATATAAGATAAAAAACTAAAACCAGGAATAGATTCTGAGCATATTTATTGTATAATATTTACAACGCATCCTTGGATGGGAATTTGTGCCAACATTCCACCTTGCCATGTCAAGCAAAACAATATCTCTCAGTTCACTGCAACTCTTATAAAGCAATGGAACAAGGAACTTTTTTTCCTGCAAAATTTTGTTCAAACTGTATGGCACCAAATCTTCAACATATATGTATGCTACCCGGACTTTGCCACAAAACTATATGTAATATGTATGCATGCTACTGGTTCAAAAGGCGGTAATATATCCTCTACCCCATAGGTCCCTAACTTTGATGACAGACATGAGTAACACGGGATGGTGCTGTACTTGAGTAGGATGATAGCTGTCCTCCATTGGCGTTCTTCAGCAAGAAATTAATGTCAGTGGAACAAAAGTACTCAACCTTCAACGAGAATCTCCTAGTAGTGCACAAAACCATCTATTACTTCCGCCACATAGTCAAGGGACGACAGTTCGATGTACAAACAGATCATCAACCCTTGGTTTTTGTCTTCACAAAGACAGCAGAAATTGGTCAAGACAACAACAGTGCCACCTTTCAGCAGTAGCTGAACAGTCCTACACCATCAAATATTTGAAGTGTTCAGCAAACACCGTAGCAGATACACTTTCAAGAAATTGTATCAACACCATCCAGGTTGGGATAGCCTATCCCAAAATAGCAGGTAAAGACACGACGTGGGCCTACAGCGCCTGCAAAAATAGAGAGATTACCTTTAAGACCAGTACTGAATGCCCTCACCCCTACCTGCTAGAATGCCTCAGAAGAAAAGCTTTTAACTTTGCCCACAAGCTGCCCTACCTGTCAGGCCAGTCAACAGCCCAAAATTTAGCAGAGCAGTACATCAGGTGGGGAATAAAAATGAATTTAAAAAGCATAAAAAATCTTAAACCATGTAGAGAGTAAAATGTGAGTTACACTCAACATGCTGCTGACTCCCCTACATCCACGATGACACATTAGGACCTGCTGAGGGGTGTAGATACCTGTTCATCATCATCTATAGAAATACCATGTGGCCCAAAGTAATGACGATACAACAACAGATGGTGGTGGAGAGTTGTGTGAAAACTCTCATCGGATTTGTCAGCAGACATGGACAGATTATACATACGATGGCCTACAACCCAGATGCTAATGGCATCATTGAAAGACTTCACCAGTCATTGAAAGTATCATCACGGCCAGACGTCACGGCAGGAGTTGGAGAATGGAGTTACCTTTGGTCTTACTGCACCTGAGAACAGCACCTTACGCAGCATTCAACACATCTCCAGCAGAAGCCCTGTGCAGCCGAGCACTAACATTGCTGGGAGAGGTCTTTCAAAATCAATGGAGCCCAACATCCTCATATGACACCGGAAAGCATCACAATAAATAATGTCCAATGCTACTTTAATGCTCGCAAGAGTTCCTCACCTGTCTGAGATTTTGTGCCAATGAATCACAATATACCTTGTTAAAGTATATTTCAAGTTGTTCTAAAAGTAGAGCTGTCCATGATGGTGAGTTTGAATTTTTAATTATTACTGTGAATCAAAGCGATTTTCATAATTAAAGTCCGTTTA
>NC_061100.1:54442229-54449729 GCF_015104395.2 Macrobrachium nipponense
CTGCAACCAGCCAAATGACTCCGACCGAGGTACAATGGGTTAAAAGGGATTAGAGAAGGTCGTGTCAATCAGCAGTGAATTGAAGGATGGATTGGATCAGTTGCTAGCAAAAAGTAGCACCACTTCCTATACACGAGAGATGCAGGCAGAATTATCTCTTGCCTAATAATACTTAAAAAAAGAGAGAAAAGAGATGCATTCAGTTCAAGTGAAAGGTCGGAGTGCAAGGCACCTAGTCGCAGGTCTCAGACAGGTTAATTTGTCATAAAGAATGACTGTGTGTATCGTGGAAAATGTTTTGATCATGCTATGACAATAAAACAACCTCTAGAGAAGAGTGATAACATTCATGAATCAGCAACTAAGGACTTTATCCTCTCCATGCAAGAGAATTGCATAGAACTTTCTGATACATGGGGCAATGATGTGCATGTGCGTATGCTAAACATTGGAGATACTGTTGTTCCTGAGGTGAAATATCACCTTGGATTTGTCAAAGACTCCCGTCTTTGACAAATCCAAGGTAAAGGCCTAAAGGTCGTCCTAAAAGGTCGATCGATCAGGAGAAGAATGTAGGTTATCTTTGGCTTAGTGAGTCCTAGATGAAAATATGATCACCGGTTCACTCTGACAGAATTGGAGGGACTGCTGAAAGACATTTCTGGAGATGGTGAAATGTACACAGCAAAACAGCTGAAGTCAAAACTGCAAGAAAGGTACAATGAGCATGTGATCATCGCATGTCAGCATGGTAAAGATACAATTTATATATTTCTGAGTGAGGGCAAGAGGATACTGAGAGAACATAAAGTTACAGGACTAATACATGAAGAAATGATTGACCCTGCAGATTATCGAGGAATGACCCTAGTTAATAGCGTGGCCTGTCTTAAGCCAATGATCTGCAATGGCATTATTCCTTAAGCCTCTTGATATGACATATTTATGCTGAGAGCATCTCCCCTTTAGATCTTTGAACAAGTGTATTCATAAACGACAGCCGACGTCATCAAAAGGTAGAGTCGATCTTTTAACTTGATGACATCGGGTGTCCGTTATGAATACACTTGTCCCAGATGTAATCTGAGAAAATATATAAGATCTACTCGGTATCTTCTCAGGGTCAGAGCCGATTCTCATCGGGGCAGTTATAGAACTAGGTGTAAGCTATCTAACCCAGAAACTTCTTATATAAGGAATCACACTATTAACTGTTAGACTACAATCAAATATGAAGATTTCAAAATTATTGGCCAAACAAAGGAACATAACGAACCGTTGATTTTACAAACTAGAAACATCAAATTACGAGTTCAGACTTTAAACAATCATTCCTCTGTTGTCCCCTTGTTTTTAGCCAAAATTTTCTGTTATTCTTTGTGTCTATTCATGTTGTTCACTTTTAGTTGAAACGTTGGTTAAGTGTGGAACTGTTTTCAGCTGTGGTTTTTTTAACATATGACTTTTGATTGTGTGGTGGATTTCTTTATATATTATATATATATATATATCTATATATATATATATATATATATATATATATATATATATATATAGATATTTTGTTAATTTTGCTGAGATATTTAAATGTTCTTTTCGTTATTTAAATTGTTTTTTTACTTCTAGTAGAAGTTTTAGTCAAGTATGCATGTAATTTAAGTCTGTGAGTTGTAATTTTACCATTAAATTGTTTTAGCTTTATCAACTATTGGATCTTGTAATCATCTCTTATTTCATGTTAATATATATTTTATTTTGCAGAAAATCGCTGAAGATGTGGCGATGTTGTCACGAAAAGTATGATTAAAGCAAAATGAGAATCGCATCGTGTTCCTGCCCTTAATCTTCTTCATCGTGTGAATGAGCGCGTCCGATCTGTTTTTTATATAAAGATATACATATATATTATTACATATATAAATATATATATATATATATATATATATATATATATATATATATATATAGTGCAGACATACAACGCACTCCTGAAATTCAGTATGTGTTATCAAGTAATATAAACTGACGTGTATAGTTCTTGATGAATTTGGGTTCCTCATACATTTGATTTGTAACCTGGCGATTTTAGGCCATCAAGTAAAGTTAAATGTTTTAAAATTCTTTATGTTGTAGTTTTTTTCGATGCTTCTTTCATTTTTTAATAGAATATGTTACGTAAACAAGATTAAAATCCAACATCGAAAACAGAGTGAATCTAAATGCTATCCTGTGGAAAGATCTAATCTTTAAGAAAAGACATTACCAATATTTTGTATTTCTGTAAAAAGGTTTCACTGCTATTTTATAATACAATATATGATTTTCATATTTTTCTTTATCAGTTAAATTCCCATAGAATGAGCAGTATTGGAAATTTTTTGTCAAAGAAGGAACAATATCTTGATTAAAATCTCTCTCTGTTTGCGGATGGTACGGCTGGTCTAAAAAACAGTGCATCCATATTTCTACTGGAAACTTTCTTTGACAAGCTATTGCCAACATGCTTTGTTGTTGCCGTTAAAGATAAACCATTTTTAGACAAGCTTTGAAACCTTGTACCTGATTTCAATTAGCGTGATTTTTTCATAGTTTTTCTACGTAATTTTTCCACTTCAAAATTGCTTTTTTCTATAGCCTAATGCAGCTATAATGCATATTTATTAGTCTGTCCGTATTAATAGTCTGTCCGTATTAAGTATTGAATTAAACTATTACCCAGAAACAACGTTTGTTTCCATAGTCTTCTAGCAGGAATTTTTTTTTTTCATTCGCCGATACAACAATACAATTTCGTTAGACTAGTAAAAGTATATTTACCATCATTATCGGGGGAAAAAAATTAAGGCAGCGACAAGTGCAGATCCTAATCACTTCGTGAACAACAGAAACACTTGGACTTCAAAATTGTTTTCCATTTAGGCAAAGGAACAAAAGGAACAAAAAATTATTCTTACAGTGTGAGTGATCAATCTGAAATAAACGATTGGAAAAACAAAGTAGAACAGAAATTTTCAGCATAAAGTTATTCTTTAAACTAAAGGTTACTATAAAAGGAAAACTCAACTAATACATAATCCATAAAAATTTCCTCCGCCCCACAACACGCACACATATTATATACAGACATACACATACACACACACACACACACACACATATATATATATAATATATATATATATATATATATATATGTGTGTGTGTGTGTGTGTGTGTGTGTGTGTGTGTGTGTGCGTATGTGTCTGCTATCATCTAGGAAACGAAAGGTATTTGCTAAATGTGTATGTATACAGACACACACAAATCCCAGCTCAAACACGCACACACATACATACACTGTGTGTTTGAGCGGGGATTTGTGTGTCTGTATACATACACATTCAGCAAATACCTTTCATTCCCTAGATATTGGCAGGTACCAGAAAGCGTCAAACAGGGACTAAATGAAATTAAATGATAACAATATCAACAACAATAAACAGGACAGGAACCTCCTCAAATAGTAATAAAAGAAATATCATCCTGATTAATTCTCTCTCTCTCTCTCTCTCTCTCTCTCTCTTCTCTCTCTCTCTCTCTCTCTTTTATGTAAACAAGCACACTGTAGCACATGAGGAACAATCAGATACCCGAAACACGACACGAATAGTTACGACTCTAATTATGCAGCTGATTATCGCAGCGATAAAAATTCCCTGCAAAATAAGATGTTAATTGAGCAATCACTGACAAAAAGCGAGCTAAACATTATATACGTGAAGGTATCATGCTTAGGCAATCAAGCAATTATTGGGCAATTACCGACTAATGGATTGATTTCGAGAGAGAGAGAGAGAGAGAGAGAGAGAGAGAGAGAGAGAGAGAGAGAGAGAGAGATAAAAATTAATGGTTTACCTAACAAAGCGTATTTTCCAAGAAAATTCGAAACATTTTATCAAGGAATTTGTGAAAGTTTACTCCATTAATGAACATTAGAGATGTATTTCTTTTTTAGGAAAAGTTTTTCATTTAATCTTTTTTTTTTACTTCTTTGTCCTACGATATTGTGAATAGAGACGTATTACAAACATACACCATGATCAGTGTTTTTAGATAATAAGGTACAAGTGATTTCATAAACAGATGTTCGATTAAGATGACTTTGCAATACTATACTTCTGATATGGTAAGCTTGCTATATGATTTCTTATATGTATATTGACGATATAATTATTTGATAAAACTTATAAAATTTATTATGTTCAAAACATTTGACAATGAAAGTGATAATGAATGAACTTAAAATAGGTATCCAGATTAGGTATATGTACGCGTATATATTTAAAAGGCTATTTTACACTTATCACAGAAACACTTGAGATTGTATTGTAACGTAACTTAATACATCAGCTGTGTTTGATGGCTACTTCTTTTACATCTGTAATGGGTCCATTTTCAAACGGATTTTGTTTGCTTCTCTTAATATCAGTAGCGTATCATGTATGTTAATTCTAAATGTTCAAATACCTCTTCACTTGAAGATTTATAAGAACAAACATGCACGATTAATATTGACATTCACATAACAGCTCCATAGAATTCTACAATAAAGTTTTAAATTAGTGTGATAAATCTGGACAGCTATAAGGTTGGCGATTCTAATTTCTGTTGGGATGGATTTAAAATCCTCCAATACCGAATTCACAATATGCAAGATACTACACACCAATTATTAAACGTTTCACGCGTCATAGCACTTTTTATTTATTTATTCATTTCTTTCTTTCTTATTAAATGTACATTGTTTTCCCCTACAAAGTTTCAGTCATCTTTTTTTCATTTTTTATGTGAGGGCCTTACGATTCTTAGGTTCCTCTTGCTTAAACATTTGTTCGTATTCAAAAAGACAAATATCCCGAGTGTGGACTTTGACTTCTTCATAACATACATAAGACAACGAAAAAGCCACATAATATAACACTTAACTTCAAACACATCAACTTCTGGAACCCGGAAACTTTGAAATCGTTTAACGTCCTGCCTTACTTCTTTGGAAATCGCTTTCAAGTTCAATTTCAAGATCACATAAATGACCTTCTATCCTTCGAGCGATCGCAACTGTTTTTATTGTATCATTTACATTCAACACTAATCCAAAACATTCCTAGTGCCCAAATATTATTTTTACATTGGGATGTAATACTGTCTATATCTAAGAATTTTCCTTCCTAAAATATCCTGCTCTCGTAATCTGTAGGCTTTTTATCTTTTTTCATTTCTTTTATACTTTACTTTATGTAAGGCATGTATTACTTCGAAAATTCATGTTTTTGTTCGCAATAGGAATTATGATAATAATAATATTTTATTATTATTATTTTGTTTAAATGTCACTTTTGAACATAGCAAGCAAAACTCAGGAAGTGTGTCCTCTTGATTAACCTCTTATTTCTTCAAAACCTTCACACTTAAGTAACCATAGAAGCCCGAGATAGCGAAGACCATAGGGCTTGAAAAGATCTTAATTTAGATAAACAGGATTCCACTTATCTCTGAACGTGAATACAGCAGAGAGAGAGAGAGAGAGAGAGAGAGAGAGAGAGAGAGAGAGAGGAGGCGGGGGGCGGGGCTGTTAATTTCATGCAGATTAGTGAACTTATTGCGATTACGGCCCATATAATGATAAGAGGGTAATTGCCAACGAGGGAGCTTCGTCTTTTACCCAGAGATATTTTCATAGCGTAAGAGAAGAGTACCAAGAGATATATTTAGGTAAAGTATACAATAACTAGCGTGCGACATAATTTTCTTCGTTCCCACCAATATAAGGGGCCGGTTGCCTGATGCGCTTTCTTCTCTGCCTTCTATCAAAGGCTTCATTCCCCACCAAACCTCTTCTCTCCATATCTTCCTTCACTTTATCTCGCCATCTAATTCTCTGTCTCCCTCTCGATCCTCTTCCTCTAACAGGTTCCTCCTAAATCCTCTTCACTCCCTCATTATCCTTCCTCAGCACATGCCCATACCATCTCAATCATGCGTCTCTTATCACCTCTGTAATCTTTACTAAGCCTGCCTGCCCTTCTTATTTTAAGCCACGATATTCCCATAAACCAGCTCAGCCTTTTCATCTCGGTTATCTCAAACTTTAATTACTCATTTCTTCTTAGAGGCCATGTTTCCGATCCAGTCATATCACCGTGCTGTAGATCTTGAATTTTAGCTTAATTGACATTTTCTTTCCACGTAGTTCTCCAGCTACTTCTCCCCACTTCCCTCATACAGCTTTTTATCTTATTGTCAACTTCAGTCTCATATCCGCCAACCCCTCCCCCCTACATTTGCTTAAAGTAGATCCTAAGTATTTTACCTTTTCCATTTGTTTTATGCAAGTTGAGCCTCTTCTTTCTTGTATTAATATTCTGCCTCTACCTTCCTTACTGCTCACCATAATCTAGTAATGATTGCACTCATATAGAAGTGACATCTCATCAGCCAAAATATTCACTGACAGCATTTCTCAAATTTAATACGGGATTAAATTTTAAAGGTATTGTATTAATAGTTAGAACTGATTTCTTGAATGGATTCTGTAGAAGCACAAAGGACTTAGCTGATGAAATGATCTTAATTTTCAGGAATTTTCGAATTTACACACATACATACATACAAAAACATACTCATACCCGCACTCACATACACACAAACACACACACATATATGCGTGTGTATATATGATATATAATATATATATATATATATATATATATATATATATATATATATATATATATATATATATGCATTAAACTACAAATGTCTTTTACATATATATATATATATATATATATATATATAGATATATATATATATGTGTGTGTGTGTGTGTGTGTGCGTGTGTGTGTGTGTATGTGTGTGTGTGTTTGTGTGTATGTGAATGCATGTATGAGCATGTCTTTGTATGTATGTACCAGTGTAAATTCGAAAATCCTGAATATTAAGATAATTTCATTACCTAAGTCCTTTGTGCTTCATCTACAGAATTCATTCAGGAAATCAGTTCTAACTATTAATACAACACCTTTGAAATTTAATCCCATATTAAATTCGAGAAATGCTGTCAGTGGATATTGTGGCTGATGAGATGTCACTTCTATATGAGTGCAATCAATATTAGATTTTGGTGAGCAGTAAGCAAGGTAGAGGCAGAATATTAATATAAGAAAGAAGAGGCTCAATTAGTATAAAACAAATGGAAAAGTTTAAATACTTAGGATCTACTTTAAGCAAAGTGGGTGTTGGGCGGATATGAGACTGAAGTTGACGGTAGGATAAAAGCTGCATGGGGGAAGAGGAGGGGTGTAGCTGGAGAACTATGTGGATAGAAAATGTGAATTTTCTTTCCACATACTTCTCCACAACATACACTCATAAAAATATTTACCACACATATTCACTATATAGGATACGAAATTTACAATAGGTGAAATCTTACCACAATACCAAGAACCAACATGGCAA
>NC_061100.1:54462229-54474729 GCF_015104395.2 Macrobrachium nipponense
CTGTTAAATACAAACTTTGCTGCAAAAATTGCTTTAGTTGTAAGAAATTATGTGCAATATTATGAGCGAGAATCATGTTCATAAATCGTAAAAAGTTTGTTTTTAGACATTCACCACCATTTAGGCCGTGTATCATCTTACCCTATTGGAGAAATGTGACAAGTGTCATTTTGACCCTTGTTTTAACATTTTTTCCTTACAAAAAACATTGGAGAAATGGAGGAATATGTTTTGGAAAATTGCATGAGTTAGAACAAAAATGGAGAGTAAAGCAAAGCATTGTTTAAACTTTTAAGGTGTCTTTGACTCATCACCTGTCCCTTTTGCTTTAACGATTTCCCAAGTATGGGAGACACGAGCAGCATCAGCCAACCGGAAAGTTTCCTTTTAATGTCTCGTCATTTTTTATTTATTTTTTGTCAAAAATCGTGTCACTAACATTTTCCAAGACCCCACCATCACTGTTCCAATTAAGACACCGGTTTTAAGCCGATAACTATTTAACTTCTTGAGGAAGATGGAAGACCTACTGGGACTGTGGCCCCCTTAAACTATTTTCCAAATCCCCAGACAATTTCATGAGAATTCATTAAGAAGGATCAGCCTCCTAAAACTCGTTAAGTTCACACCCACACATGCATAGCCTCCATGACCCAATCTTGCACCTGCCTGTATCCCTGTTTTCATGGTGCCTCGCACCTGCATCTCCGCCCACAAGCCTTAGCCTCTCAAACCTAATTAGTACATCTTTCTATTCACCCCTTCATAAGTTCACACCCACACATGTGTAGCCTTCATGACCCGATCTCTCACTTGCATCCCTGTTTTCGTGGTGCCTAGCACCTGCATCTCCACCCACAAGCCAAATTAGCACCCCTTGAACCTTATTAGCACCTCTTTGTATTCTCACCTCCATACCCTTCTTTGCCAGCTTTCCAATGACCTTTTCAGCATCAACCAAGATTAGTGGCAAGACCAAAGGAATGGGACATGGGGCATCTATTTTGACAAATGTTGAAAATATGACTTCCGTCGTGCCCTCTCAGATCGGCTTCAAACCCCGCACTAAACCCTACTGTTGTCTTGGCGAAGATACTACCGGCTTGTTTACACTCCTACTTTATCGTCTGGGAATAGGGTTTCTGCTTGATGTCCGATCCTGGCACACCCCTTGACACTGTCACCCTGAAGCTACCTGAGAGCTGCCTGAAGTGGAATCCAGAAGCACCCTCTTATTCTATTCCTTGGTGAGGAACTACAAGTGACAATGACCACCCACTGAAGTTCTGGCTCAACTCTACGCAAGTCTCGTCCACGGACTCAGATAATATGTATTAAGAGTTGGTTGTCAGCCCTCACATATAGTTTCTTGTACTCACTCCTTGTTCCACTTGTTCTCCCATTCCCATGATCCTTTATTCCAACCTCTTTCAGAGACCCCAGTGACTTTTGATTGTGTACTTGTGACATCTTTTAGATGGTTCTAGAATTATTCTTAAGATCTTTGTTGGTCATGCTTACAGTAACCAAGTAATTTGGCATTCATTCAATAATTTGAATATGTCGTATTTTTGTATTTATTTTCATTTAAGCATTGATCTGTTTATGTAAGTTTCCTCGTTGTTATCCCGTGTGTTACAATGTTCCCTGCTTTACAGATTCGTGTAGACTTCCGTGTGTGCTGTCTTCTGTAGTTCAACAGTGCCATTCAACACAGTTACAACAAGTGCCATCTTTGGGACAAGACTCCTGAGATTACAGTAGTTGTAGTACTCCACCCCAGTGTTAATCTTAAGAGTTCTATTCGTTGTTAAATGCACATTATTTCCTCACTATATTTAGTGTTTGTGCTTACAACTCAGTGGCATATTTGTTCTTAATATTGTACATAAATTACAGTAGTGATACAGTGCCACGGGGCCAGCGAGAGGTCCTATAACTATCGATATTCTTCTGATTACCTGATAAATTATATTTCAAGCGGACATTGTACGTTTACCTTCAATCCTTTTTATTTTTCTGTTTACATGAGGTAGGGGTCCCCTAGTTAATTGTCGTTTGCAACGAATTTAAAGTAGAGCCAGTTCCTCCAGATTTTCCAAAGTAGAATTTTGTACTCTGGCCCGCTCTGTGTATATATATATATATATATATATATATATATATATATATATATATATATATATATATATACTATATATATATATATATATATATATATATATATATATATATATATATATATATAATATATATATAAGTGTGTGTGTGTATGTATGGTTGTTATATATGTGTGTGTACGTGTGTGCGTGTGTGTGTATGAAGAGAGATGAAGGAAGGGGGGCCAGCAGTCATATAAAGCACACTAACTAATATCCTGAGGGCGTTTAAGATCCTTTAATGCGAGGCTTCATTAACTTTCAACAGGTTCTTGAGAATCTTCAGAAAACAAAAGAGTTTTGCACAAAGGGCCCTCTCCCTCGTCCTAGGAGCGGGATTTCAACATAAATATGAGACTTGAGAGAAATTGAAGCCTTTAATTTCATTCTAAAGGAAGAAAAAAATATTGTAAGTGATGCGAGGCTTGTTGAGTATCTTATGCGAATATTTTAGCTAAGTAGGAAGGTATTTTCAGGCTTTTGCTTATTGCTGTGTATTGAATCTGTCAAGATTCCAGTGTGGCTTTTTTAATCTTGTTATTCTCTTGTTTGCAAATTCTCTAACTCATCTTTATCATTCTTTAATCCAATTCCGTCCCTTTTGTTATACGAAAGTTGAATGTGGAAAATGAATCGACGGTTGTTTTAATGACGATGACGACAAAAAGTCAATAAATAAATACACGAATAAAGTAAATCAATAAATAAATTGAGTGTTTTAAAGATTACGTGACTCACAATATAATTTTCATAAGCTAAAATTTATAGAAAAATGGGAAAAACCTAAGTACAAAGTTTGATGTACATAGCGTGTCGCTTTCCCAGTAACTAAAATTGTGTTGAGAATCCTTAAAACAACTCAATTACTTTTTTTTTCCACTCTCGTTTACATTTTGTTATACATACTTACACACACACACACACACACACACACATATATAGATATATATATATATATATATATATATATATATATATATATATATATATATATATATATATATATATATATATATATATATACATATATATATATATATATATATATATATATATATATATATATATATATGTATATATATATATATATATATATATAATATATATATATATATATATATATATATATATATATATATATATAACGATAATTCTGTCCTTTGTTTCATTTATGCAATGTATTTTATCTTACATATTAAAAAATACAGCAGTTTTATTTTCCTTATTAATTATCAATTTATTTTTACGGTAAATGTTCTACAAGACTTGATATTAAGTAAAACAGATCTTTAGGTTACGGTTAGCTGAGTTTGTGGGAATAACAAAATTTAGGTGATGAGATGATGGGAAAACTTTTTGCTTCAAGAAACTTCAGGTTTACGAGATACTCCATGAATTAATTGCAATTGAAACTTATTATTAGTTTTTCTTTCATCATAAATCTAACGGGGGTTTCTTGAAAACTGCTGCTCGTATTATAAATTATGGTGAAATTTGTTTACTTTGATTTGCTTTCACTTATATATATATATAATATATATATATATATATATATATATATATTATATATATATATATATATATATATATATATTATATATATATATATATTATATATATCACACATATCCACAGGTGAAAAAATAAGAGACAGTGTAGGTCCTGACCGTTTCAGCTTTATTTTCAAGCCATTGACAAAGGACTGATACATAGTATTAGAATTCAAGAGTATATATACTACAAAGACAGTACTGACGAACATACACACAACCGTTTGAGACTGCAGATCCACCCACAGACAGGTGTCAAGGTAGGAGTGGCTTTCAAAAATCATTTGGCTAAAATTTACAATAAATTCTCAAGGGATACTACCACTCAGGGTACAAGTCCACACCTGACAGGTGTCAGGGAGGCGGGGCTGAACATCTCATTACCACTACTGCCCCCTTTACTGTGTTTACAAATATAATAATCCTATTTTTCATATATCTACAGCCTACCTTAAAATTAAACAGTTTACAAATTTCTTTTGATATTCAAAGATCAAGTTTATACATTCCTTGACTGATGTTCATATTATTGTTGTAACTTTCTTTTATAAAACTAGATTCAATGATATTCCTTTCCAATGCATTATTAGAACATACCAGCTTTTTTGCCCCTTCCCAGTTAATAGCATGATTTTTCTCACTAACATGTACAAATATACCACTACTTCCCTGTGCATATCTCACACATTGTTTATGTTGTTCTATTCTTTTTTCCAGTGCTTTCCCCGGTTGACCAATGTAAAAGTTGTCACAAGACTTTCACGGGATTTTATATACATACCCTTTAGCATTGTCGGGGGAGTTCTTAATAGGTACCTGTTTCATTGTTTTATTGTTTTTAAAAACTACATTAACACCAAAATTCTTCAGGAGATGTGGGATATCTTTCATATTACTATTATAAGGTATTACAAGCAAATTTTTGTTGTTGTAAGGTTCTTTTTTATTTTGATACATGGTCTTTTTTGCGGCTTTTAATGCATTGTTTAGTACATTACCTGGATATTTCAGTTTCTTGCCTGTATTCCGATCTTATCTATCTCCTCATCAATATATTCTGGTTACATACCCGTAGTGCTCTTAAAAACATGGATGCAAACAACTGATCTTTTAACCTTCTTGTTTTGTCCAGAATCGAAATGTACATAGGAAGAATATTATTAGGTTTTTCTGTAAACACTATGCTTAAACCCACTCTTATTTCTCCGTATGAGGACATCCAAAAAAGGTAGGCATTCATCTTTTTCTATTTCCATAGTAAATTTAATTAATGGTACTAATTGATTTAACCTGGCAAAAAAGTTATTTACATCTTCGTTCCCTGGCCATACACAAATTATGTCGTCAACATATCTAAACCAAGGTACATTGCGCGGAATTATATTAATTAAAATTTTCTTTTCAAAAAATTCCATATATAAATTACTTAGCACTGGAGACAGAGGGTTTCCCATTGCCATACCAAAATTCTACATCAAAGCTCACAAGTTTCGATTCACTATTAGCTTTTACACTATTTAGTTTATCTATCAAGTCCACATTATTCTTAATATTGGCATTAGAGATGTTACATACCAATGGGTTAAGGGTATCCACTAAATATTTTGCTAATTTATAAGATGCGGAACCCACTGAGCTGATAATTGGTCTGGCAGGGAAGTTTGTTTTATGGGTTTTTATCGTACCATATATATACGGTAGCGATGGAGAGGTCACACAAACCTTCTTTATACGAAATGGGACAACTCATCGCCGCCATCTCATCGCCAGCCAACTCATCACCGCCAACTCATCTCCAGCCCAACTTATCCCCGGCCCAACTTATCTCCGGCCCAGCTCATCTCCAGCCCAACTTATACCCGGTCCAACACACACACACACTGCAAGGCAGTGTAAATAAAAACGAAACAACAGTTACTTAATTACCAATCCTACTATTTGTAAACAAAAATACCGAACTATGAAATCAAAGTTTGTCAACAAAAACGTTAGTAATTTTTAACCTTTCAACGCATGATGACAATTACTCAATTACCAATTACAAACAAAAGTACCCAAGTATGAAATCAGATGTTTGTCAACAAAAAAGTTAGTAATTATTAACCTTTCGATATATCACTTTCAGTTTTACATTCTTTCAGTAAACCCATTACAATGGAGACAATTTCAAGTCAGGGAGGCGGCAAGCGAAATTTTCTCATGATGGCTATTGTCATTTTCGACAAATTCAGCAAAACGGACAGCAATTTGATGTTCTGGAAATGTGATCAGCTCGGCAGGTGTAAAGCGAGAATACACACAAGATTTGGAAACGTTGTTAAAGTCTTGAATACTCACACCCATGACTCTTCACCGATAAAAGTAGAAGTATAAAGGACAACTACAAAAATTCAAAACCAAGAGCCTGAAGAGAACGATGGAAAACCCAAGCGTAGTGATTAATGAAGTTTTATGTAATGTTGCCCAAGCGGTGCAAGGATCACTCCCGAATTCGTCGGCTCTAAAGAAAACTATTCGTCGGAAACGGAATCAGATTAGTGCCTCTATCCGCCAAATCCAGTTGACCTAAATCATTTAGCAATCCCTGATGAATATTCGACCCTACGAAACAGAGCCAAACCAAAAGGAAGATTTTATTAAAAGACAAATGGTTCCCCAGTGAAGATAGAATTTTGCTATTTGGTGGGAAGGAGAAGTTGGTTGCAACGGAAGTTTGGTATGTAGACGGAACGTTTAAGATTGCTCCCACGCTATTTTCTCAGGTGTATATTGTAAATGGCTCAAAAAATCAGAGGTGTCATTTCGGTGCTTTATGCTCTATTACCTAACAAACGGAAAGTTTACATATTCAAGGCTATTTAAAATGATAAAAGAATGTCAACCAACAGTAAACCTAAATCGGTTGTATGTGATTTTGAAATTGCAGCATTTTTGGCAATCAAGGAAAATTTTCCACAAGTCGAACTAAAAGGGTGCTTCTTTCACCTTAGCCAAAACATGCAAAAACACATTGCGGCTTTGGGTCTAAGTTCTCGCTATAATAACGATAGCCAGTTTTCTTTGACAAGTAAAGGATGATACTGGCGCTTGCATTTGTACCTGTCAGTCATATTGGATTCATATATTGATGTCTTAGCTGATGAAGTATCCCCAGAGCATGTGCCAATCTTGAACTGGCTTGAAGACAATTATATAGGTCGGTTAAAAAGACGTGGAAATAGCAGACGTGCACCACTCTTTCCATTGGAAATGTGGAATTTGTATTTCCGAACTTTGAATCATTGAAGATAAAACAAACACCATGAGAAGGAGCGAACAGAAGATTCATCAAATGGAATTAGGAATGGAACATCCTACACTCTGGAAATTCATAAATGCATTTAAAAAAGTTCAGAAAGTAGAGATTTCTATTTGGAATCACTTATAGCAGGCAGTTCACCACCCCGCCAAATTAAAAAATTAAAAAAGTACAGGGATACTGATTCCCGCATTCTTAGAATTGTCCAAAATTTTAATGAAAGGACTCCCATTGAATATTTAAGAGGCATTTCTCATAACATAAAATAAATTTTTTTTCTATATTTTCATGGATTTTTTGTCTTTAATTATATGGTGTTAATTTATTTTTAGTGTCATGAAAGAGTCATACTTGATTCTGAATAAAGGTGTTTTTAATATTTACTGAATTTCATTAATCACTGCCGGGAATGAGTTGGGCCAGGGATGAGTTGGGCCAGGGATGAGTTGGGCCGGGATGAGTTGGGCCAGGGGATTAGTTGGGCCGGGGATGAGTAGGCAGCGATGAGTTGGCGGCGATGAGTTGGCGGTGATGAGATGTACCCCATTCTCTTTATAAGGCTTTCGTTGCCTTTTAACAGATTTTTCACATTTTTATTGAAACCACTATTCACACTTTCTATCGGGTTCTTATTTAATTCTTTATAAGTGCTATTATCACCCAAAAGACTTTCAATTTTTTCTATGTATTCATTTTTGTATTCGGAAGGGGCTCGTGGTATCCATTGATGATTATAATCACTTTAGCAGGTGCCCTAGTAATTAAAAAAAAATGAATACATAGAACAAATAGAAAGAGAGAGAGAAAGAGAGAGAGAAGAGAGAGAGAGAGAGAGAGAGAGAGAGAGAGAGAGAGATTGGCATTTTCAAAACAGACAAGGATTTGTATTATACTAAATTAAATTTCTCAGTAGAGGTACAAGTAGCTCATAACGAATGTCGACCAGGAGAGGTCATCAATTCGCCTTTCGTGCTATTCGCTACCCATGCAGAGCTGATTCGTTTAATTTTGTAACTTACAACTGTGAAGTAATTCCGCGAAACAGACGCCTTCAAGTTTCTTTTCAGCTTGTGAGCGAGATAACTTCCAGTGCATATTGAATTAACGGGCCAAAGAAAATTTCGTTGCAATTTTTTCCTTTTGTTATATATATTCATCATTTCCTCCATTCATGGATTGCTTGAGAATCTTTTGAAGTAATTAACCATTGGGATTATTAAATAGTAATGAAAGTGCATTTCACCTTTATTTAGTTCAAAATTATATCTTTTGTGTGTGAAAAAGTTTGTTAATTTTCTTTTGAACCAAGAATATACCTTTTAAGGAACCAAACACGTAGGTGAATTTCAGAATGCAGTAAATTGAAGTTCTAAATATTGTTGATAGATTCCTGATATTCGTGAATATGAGACTTGAACTCTTATACGTGCTAACTAAATGATGATTCGTAGTAAGTAAAAATGTTTACATGGACAAATTCCGCTGCTCCCTAAATCTGCATGTGTGAAAAGAAAAGACAAGAAAATTAATGAAGACCGAATTCAGTGTTATGTTGAACAGGACAACAATACAGAATAGTTAATATTCTAGTAAAGAGGAGTAAAATATTATTATTTATTTTTTTTTTTTTTTTGCTCTATCACAGTCCTCCAATTCGACTGGGTGGTATTTATAGTGGTGGGGTTTCCGGGTTTGCATCCTGCCTCCTTAGGAGAGTCTATCACTTTTCTACTATGTGCGCCGTTTCTAGGATCACACTCTTTTGCATGAGTCCTGGAGCTACTTCAGCCTCTAGTTTTTCTAGATTCCTTTTCAGGGATCTTGGGATCGTGCCTAGTGCTCCTATGATTATGGGTACGATTTCCACTGGCATATCCCATATCCTTCTTATTTCTATTTTCATATCTTGATACTTATCCATTTTTTCCCTCTCTTTCTCTTCAACTCTGGTGTCCCATGGTAATGCGACATCAATGAGGGATACTTTCTTTTTTACTTTGTCAGTCAACGTCACTTCCGAGGATCTTGGCCTGATCGTTTTCTATCATTCCCTCAGGTTGGTGCTCGTACCACTTATTACTGCAATGTAGCTGATGTTTCTTGCACAGACTCCAGTGGAGGGCTTTTGCCACTGAATCTTGCCTGCTTTTTGTACTGGTTCTGTGTAAGTGCCGGGCATTCACTTGCTATGTGGTTTATGGTTTCATTTTTCATATTGCACTTCCTACATATTTGAGAGATGTTATTTCCGTCTATTGTTCTTTGAACATATCTAGTTAATTAATTAATAGGGCCTGATTTTGTGCCGCTGTTATCCTTCCTTCAGTTTCCTTCTTTAGCTCTCCCCTCTGTAGCCATTGCCATGTGTCATCGCTGGCTAGTTCTTTAGTCTGTCTCATCTATTGTCCCTGCATTGGTTTGTTGTGCCAGTCCTCTGTTCTGTCTGTCATTCTCCTGTCTCTGTATATTTCTGGGTCTTCGTCTACTTTTATTAGTCCTTCTTCCCATGCACTCTTTAGCCACTCGTCTTCACTGGTTTTCAGATATTGCCCCAGTGCTCTGTTCTCGATGTTGACGCAGTCCTCTATACTTAGTAGTCCTCTCCCTCCTTCCTTTCGTGTTATGTATAGTCTGTCTGTATTTGCTCTTGGGTGTAGTGCTTTGTGTATTGTCATATGTTTCCTGGTATTCTGATCTATGCGGCGGAGTTCTGCCTTCGTCCATTCCACTATTCCTGCGCTGTATCTGATTACTGGCACTGCCCATGTGTTTATGGCTTTTATCATATTTCCGGTGTTGAGTTTTGACTTGAGTATCGCCTTGAGTCCCTACATATATTCTTTCACTGATCGTGTCCCTCATCTCTTGGTGTTTTATATCCCCCTCCATTATTCCCTGGCATTTGTTTCCTGTCTCATCTACGTGTTTGATGTTGCTCCCTTCTGGTAGCTTTATCCATTCAGTTCTCGTTACTTTGCCTTTTTGTATGTTGACTAAGGCGCATTTTTCTATTCCAAACAACATCCTGATGTCCCCAGATACAATCCTTACAGTTTGGATTAGGGTATCTATTTCCTTGATGCTCTTACCAAACAGCTTGATGTCGTCCATGAACAATCAGATGGTTGATTCTGTGGCCCTCTTTTCTTGAGTTGGTACCCGGCATCCATCTTCTGTAGTACTTTTGTCATAGGATCATAGCCACTACGAAGAGTAGTGGGTACAGTGAGTCGCCCTGGAAGATCCCTCTCCTGATATTTACCTCTGCTAGTCTTATTCCAGAGCTTGTAAGTATGTATTCCAGTTTGCGTATTGTATTTTTGAGGAAGCTGCTGGTGTTTTCTCTGCCTATATATTTTCAGGCATTCTATTAGCCATGTGTGTGGTATCATGTCGAAGGCTTTCTTATAGTCTATCCATCCAATGCTTAGGTTGGTTTTTGTTCTTCTACCTACTGTTTTTTCTTCATTACCATTTTTTCTGTTCAGAAGCTGTAAGTATTGTACTCCAGTTGCGTATTGTATTTTGAGGAAGATGATGGTGTTTTCCTCTGCCCCATATATTTTCAGGCATTCTATTAGCCATGTGTGTGGTATAATGTCGAGGCTTTCTTATAGTCTATCCATCCCATGCTTAGGTTGGTTTTCCTTCTCGTACTGTTTTTCATTACCATTTTGTCTATCAGGAGCTGGTCTTTTGTGCCCCTATGTATATATATATATATATATATATATATATATATATATATATATATATATATATATATCTATATATATATATAGATATATATATTTTTTTTTTTTTTTTTTTTTTTTTTTCCTAGGGTTTATGATTAATGATATTTTGCCAATATGTTTGCTGTGACCTATTGGAATGTGGAGAAGCAACGACCCAATAAAAGCTGATCAATGGTTTCTGTGAGTGGGGTGATATTAAAACTGCATAGTAGACAAGTCAATGTACGACAGTTCATGAGCTCTTTCAAAGTGCCTTTGGGAAACTGGTTGTAGCCAGTAATGTGAGGCGTTGTTGAAATGTGCATTCATATGTGCGTGTGCGCCTCTTCCTTTTATAATGTATCATACGCAAGTCTATGGGGGATTTGGCATTGAGGCGGCTTTGAGAGAAAGGCAGGATGCCGTGGAAGCTCAGTGAAAGTTTCTTTATAATTTGTGCTTGAAATATTCCGGCTTCTTGGGTGAGTCCTATAATATTTTAGCCAAAGAGCGGCTTGTTGTCTGTTTAACATTTCATCAGAATATCCAATCTTTTCCAATCTTTAATCTCTGTTGTTAAACTTATGTGTGTACTTACGATGTGTTCTCGTGTCTTTGAAACAGACGGTTCTAGCGGAACTATGTGGGGACCGAGGGAGACATTTGGTGTGACCATTACGTTTTAGACATTTTAATTTTGGGGTTTTATCGGAATTAAGTTAGTCTGTGAAACCTAATTGATTTACTGTTTTTTTGTTGTTAATAAATGTATTTTTTATGATGCAACACTCTCATTTTGATTACCTGTTAGAGTGGAGAGAAAGAAGTAGAAAGAGAGAGAGAGAGAGAGAGAGAGAGAGAGAGAGAGAGAGAGAAGAGTCGCGAGCCGCTGGTTGCTGGAGAGAGAGAGAGAGAGAGAGAGAGAGAGAGAGAGAGAGAGATTTATGTGTTGTTTGCCTGACGCTCGAGTTACACGTTTACCAAATAAAAACGAGGTTCATAACCTCATTGCAGGTGGTGGTAGCTGGTGAAAAAGCGGTATAAAAGGTTTTTTTTTTATGCCTGGGTACGCTAATGAAGAGATAGGTTTTGAATGCATACTTAATGGCACTACATGTTTTTTTTCTCTGGATATTTGTGTTCCAGGAATTGTGAGTTTTCTTGCACAATACATTTATTGTATTTGTGACAACTTTGTGAGAGATAGGAAACTTGGTTAACTTTTCTAGTGACTTATGTCATGGTGCATATGGAGAAGTCTTTGCTTAGACACTGTGAATTTGGAGTTCTGTTATATTGAGTTGTGGCACATTGGTGATTTTTTCTAGAATTTCCTAGACAGTTTTTATTTGCCGAGTTTTTGCCCTTTTTTAGCAGTTTTGCTAAATGGAGAGAGTTTTATAGTTTTTGACTATAACATTGAGTTATTCTCTGGAGAATTGAGATATATTATTTGGAGTTATAATTGGAGGTATATATTATTTTGGAGTTATAATTTGAGATATAATATATTGGAGATATATTTTTGGCCATTTTGATATTTGCCAATGGTGATGAGAGCTATGTTTAGTTCAGTTATTTTGCAGCCATCTTTGTTGCAAATAGAGACACATTTTTAAGATTATGGGGCAATATTTGTGAGTGTGTGAGTTGGAAGCTTGAGAGCACATTTTTTTGGAGATAGGATTTCATTTTTTTATATTCCTTTTTGGAGATATATTTTTTGGAGCCTTGCTTTATTCCACATGGAGTATTGGGGAAATTAGAGGTAAATATT
>NC_061100.1:54492229-54511893 GCF_015104395.2 Macrobrachium nipponense
AAAGAATACTACGGGGGTAAGTCATTACTGGCACCAAAGGGGTGGGTGTCGGGAGCAGGTAAGGAAAGGAATGAAAAGTAAATATAACTGAAAATGATGTATATTAGTATCTAATGCATAGTTTTCGAGGACTTCGTGATTAATAGCGTCACTCCCAATGGCCTTCAATTCCAAGTTCAGCCCCAGTGCGGAGAGGAGTGAAAAGGGTAGGAAGGGGTGAAGTAAAAATAACAAAAAACAACCGATATTAATGTTTGATCCATAGTTTTCGAGGTCGCTAAAATGAATAGTGGCACTCCCAATGTCCTTCAAGTCCAAGTTCATGCTTTTTAATTCCAATTTCAGCACTGATAGGAAAGTAGGGTCAGAAGGGGTGAAACATAAAAAGTAAAAATGTATGGATATTAGTGTCTAATCCATAGTTTTTTTAGGTCACTGGGATGAACAGAGATACTCCTGATGCCATTCAAGTCAAAGTTAAGTCCCAATAAGAATGCTGTGAGACGTTGAAATATGAAATACTGGAAATGCTTGGCAATGTGATTTAAGCAACTATCTTAACAGGAAAGGGAGAGAGTGGGAGAGAAAGTAAGATGACAGAGAGTGAGAGACCTTAACCTTACAGACCTTACAGTTTCGTTCGGGTTGCCCCAGGTCCCTCAGTGTGAGGCGCCTCTAATGTCTACCAGAGAGTTGCTAGTACATCTTCCGGTATATTTTGCATCTTCCAATCTTGGATGGTCTGGGATGCAGTTTAGATATTTGTCGAGCTTATTCTTAAACATATCTACGCTCACTCCTAATATATTCCTCAGATGAGCTGGCAATGCATTGAATAGACTCTGCATTATCGATGCTGGTGCGTAGTGGATTAATGTCCGTGTGCTTTCCTTATTTTTTCCTGTATAGTTTTGGGCACTATTAATCTACCTCTGCTTGCTCTTCTGATATTTTTAGTTCCATGATATTTTCTGTTATTCCTTCTATCTGTTTCCATGCCTGAATTATCATGTAGCGTTCTCTTCTCCTTTCTAGACTATATAATTTTAAGGATTGTAGTCTTTCCCAGTAGTCTAGGTCCTTAACTTCTTCTATTCTAGCTGTAAAGGACCTTTGTACACTCTCTATTTGTGCAATATCCTTTTGATAGTGTGGGTACCATATCATATTGCAATATTCAAGTGGACTACGAACATATGTTTTATAAAGCATAATCATGTGTTCAGCTTTTCTTGTTTTGAAGTGCCGTAACAACATTCCCATTTTTGCTTTACATTTTGCCAACAGAATTGCTATTTGATCATTGCATAACATGTTCCTATTCATCATCACACCAAGGTCTTTAACTGCTTCCTTATTTGTGATTGTCTCATTATAGGTCCCCTATATGCATATAGCTTTCCTTCTCTGTCTCCATAATTTATTGATTCAAATTTTATCAGAGTTTAAATACCATCCATATTTACCTCTGCCCAATCATATACTTTGTTAAGGTCTCTTTGTAGAGCGTTCCTATCTTCATCACAAGTAATTTCTCTACTTATTCTTGTGTCATCAGCGAAACTACTCACTACCGAATCCTTAACATTACTGTCTATGTCTTCAATCATAATAACAAACAATATTGCAGCTAGCACCGTACCTTGTGGCACACCGGATATTACCTTGGTTTCATCCGATTTCTCATCGTTTGCAATAACTATCTGTTTTCTGTTGTGTAAAAATTCTTTTAACACCATCTTCCTACTTTATCTACGATATTGTGTTTTCTAATTTTCTTTGCTAATATATTATGGTCTACTTTGTCAAAAGCTTTTGCAAAGTCTAGATAAACCACATCTGTTTCATTTCCGCTTTTCATATTTTTGTATATGTTTCTCACGGTGGACTAACAGTTGGGTTTGTGTACTTTTTCCGGGTACGAAACCGTGTTGTCCTATATTAAACAAATTATTTTTTATTAAATGTTTCATAATATTTTTCTTCATTACCCTTTCATACACTTTCATATATGTGATGTTAGACTCACAGGCCTATAATTACTTGACTCTAGTCTGATCCACTTTGAAAGTAGGGGTGATATATGCTAATTTGTGCTCATCATAAATCTTGCCTGTATCTACACTTTGTCTTAATAATATTGCAAGTGGCTTTGCGATAGAATGAACTACTTTCTTTAACAAAATAGCAGGGACATCCATCCGGCCCTGCAGCATCTCCATTTTTAATTTCATTAATTGCCTGCACAATATCAGCTTCATTAATTTCTATGTCAGTAAAATATTCACTATTTTCTTTTCCCTTACTTCTATATCATTATCTTCATTATCTATTCTAGGGGTGAATTCTCTCTTATATCGTTCTGCCAGTATGTTGCAAATTTCCTTTTTTTCATTCGTTAATCTCCCTCAATTCTCAGAGGGCCTATTTCTATTCTTCTTTTATTCATCTTCTTCACATATGAGTATAATAGTTTGGGGTTTTTGCTTGATATTATAGGGTTTTTTCTTCCAAGTCCCGTTTTTCATTTTCTTTTGATTGTATAATCTTTTGTTCTGCATTTCTATCTTACTTTTTAGTTCTATAACTTTCCATGCATTTTTTCTTTTGCAAGACCTTTTTTCCACTTTCTGATTTTTCTGGAACAAGATCCTTCTGTCTCTTGGTATGCATGAATGATGTTTTACTTTTCTTCTTCGGTATATATTTTTTCCACTATTTTCTCCAATATTTTATATAATATCTCCGTATTTACCCTTATGTCATCACTTACGAAAATGTTATCCCAATCTTGTTTAATTCTTCATTAATTTCTGACCATTTTATATTTTTACTGTAGAAGTTGTATTTTCCATATCCTTCCCACTTTTGTTTTCATTTCTTGCTTATCTCTATTTTCACTTGCTTTGAAAATGAACTGTTAATCTATGACATTATGGTCTGAAATACTCGCATTATAAACTATTATTTCTTTAACATAATTCATCTCGTTCACAAATACTAGGTCTAAAGTATTTTCCTTTCTTGTTGGCAGTGATTTATTTGTTGAATGTTGTATTCTAGTAGCATATCTAATAGCTTTTCAAATTGCCTCTTATCTTCTGCACTACTATTACTCTCTTTTTTATATGTATAAGTACAACCACAATCTCCTATTCGTTCTTTCCATTCTACGAAAGGAAAGTTGAAGTCACCAGATAGGAGAATAGTCCAGTCCTTGTGATTTCTACATATATCATCCAATTTTTCAATTATTAAGTCAAACTCTTTAGTATTAGGAGGTCTATATATTACTATGTTCATCAATTTTTCAGATTCAAATTCTACCGCTATTAGTTCACATTCTGAGTTACTATATTTCTCATATATTTTTCCTTGTTTTTTGTCTTTCCCATATATTGCGGTTCCCCCTTGATTCCTATTTTTTCTATCTGATCTATAAGTTTTGGAACCCTTTTATTTGATCATCATTCCCAGTCTCTTGGGAATACCAGGTTTCACTTATATTCATTATATCTATTTTCTTTTCATTTTGGGTTAGTTCTTCTAAGTACTCTATTTTTCTTTTGAGTTACTCGTAACTAAACCCTTTTTTTTTTTTTTTTTTTGGGGGGGGTGGTGGCATTCATCAACTATGGATGGTTTGGCGTGTTTTCTCCCTTCATTTAATAATGGTAGTAATAACGGGATTTTCCCAATGTTCTTCCTTTCCTGTTCTGGTATGTTGTTCTTTTTTTTCATTTCCAGAAATTCTGACATTAAAAAATCCAACTTTTCCATAAATTATTTGATCTTCCTTCATCATAATTAGTTCAGTTTTGGTGTCTGAATCTTGCAAAATTTTCCTCCGTTTCTTCTGCAAATATCCTCTTGCATAATAAACAATATCAGTTTTATTATCTCTTGAAGTAGAATTTCGGAGCTGATGCTTTGAAATTTTTTTGCTGACAAACCTTTTTCTGCATACCATCATTGGTGGTTTGCTTTTCTCTTTACCTGAATTATTCTTGCTTTCTCTCTTTGATTTGTTTCTTTTCTTTTATTTTGGATTTTTTTAATTACTTGGTTTGGTTTTTATTTATTTGATTCATGATTCATGGCTACCGGGGCAGGTGCATATTATTTGCGTTTTTGTCGAACTTACATCCTTTTCCTTCTTTTAGGTTTTTACATATTTTTTGGATGCAGATCTCTGCCAATCATCCCCATATTCCGATCTAAAGTATGCCACATTTACCATATAGTTTACATAGTTTTGACATATCTTAGGATGTTTGTAGTAACCAATCTTTTCTCCCAAAAATCTGAATTCCCAATTCCCCTTTTCAAAAGGTTGCAAGATTTTTTGCTTTCTTTGTTTTCTATTTTTTCCTCTTTCCCGTCATTGTGTAAGATCTGGGTAGAGCCTCTTCGGGATTTTGCTTTTCTTGTTGTCATTATCGTTAATTTGATTTCTTCGTAGGTATGCTGCTTTAATTGCCATCCTATGGTAGTATCAAATGACGTCTCTCTGCATCCATAACTTTTATCTTGTTCTTTGTTTTGCCTTATTTTTTTCTTTTTTTGTCATTGTCATTTTTTTTTTACTTCTCTTCCGTTTTTCCTCTGCGTTCTTTTTCTTCTTCTTCTTCCATCTTCCTCTTCTTCTTTCATCCTCAAACTTATTTGTAAACATTCAATCTTGATTTAAATAACATTGTCTATCCATGATAGAACATGTTGAACAAAAAATTCTTGTAATCTTTTCCCTCAAATCGTGCTCTTCCATCAGCACACTGTTGGTGGGGTCGGAAATTATTGCATGGCAGGCACATTTTTCTGATTAGGTTTTGTGGATTGACTATGCTATATCCAAACCTTACACCAGTTTGGCATGCTTTTTGGGCATTCTTTTTTCCTAATGCATCAATTAAGGATATTCAACAAGATTCCCCACCTTATTCATTTTCTTTGTCGGAATATGTTGGTGTATGTATATTTTCTTTATGAGTCTCTTGACCACTTGGTATTTTATTTGGAACTTCTTCAATTATTTTGCAAGATGTTTTCATTATTTTTGGTTCCAGTTTTGAAGGATTATATCCTTTCTAATATATGCTATGACATTGCTTTTTTGGTAGCTTTTTGGTTAGGACTTTGTTGCTGATTTCATAGATGAGAAATTGCCCAGTTTCCCCTTCCATGCTACCTCATCGGTAGTTGCGAATTCTGCTAAACACGACAAACTTAACGCCACCTCTTCCCGGCAGTTGGAACTTACTGGCCATCTTGTTCTGATTTTCTATAGTATTACACTTGATTAAACTAACTTAGAAGAACCGCTTTATCCATACTATTTTCACACTAATTTCTTATCACCGATAGTTTCCACACGAAACACTTCTAGATATTTCTCAAATTCTAGTCGCTGTGTTAAACTTGTGAAATCTGTTGTGATTAATCTGATCTTTCACGCGGGAGGTACGTCTCACCAAGCAAGATGGGACTAACTACGGGAGGGAGGGAGAGTAGAGGGGATTTGGGATTAGGAGGGGAGAGAGAAGAGAGAAGAGAAAAGAAAGAAGAGGAGACGAGGGAGAGAGAGAGAGAGAGTTTATTGACTGTCATTCAGAGTTTTCCCTGGCGGTGCCGGGTTGATAGCTAGTACTTGGATAAAAGGGACTGTCAGCACAGTATTACCTTTTTCAAGGTGACAGACAGGAGAGTAATACCTGGGTGAAACGGAATGTCACCACAGTAATACCTGGATAAAAGGGACAGTCATCAAACTAATACCTTGATTAAAGGGGAAAGACAAGCACGGTAAATAAAAACCTGATTAAAGGGACTAACAAAGAACCAGTAATGCTTGTTAAAGGGGGGCCAAAATGTTTTAGTAAAACCTAAGATAAATGGACAGGTCATCTCTGTCAAATTTACCGGATAAAAAGGATAGGAAGTTCAGTAATACCTGGTTGCAGATGTCAGACTGTACAGTTATAATTGGATAAATGGGACAAAAAGCATAGTATAATACCTAGAAAAAAAGAGACAGTTTACACAGTAACATGTGGATAAAAGGGACCCCCCAGGTCCCACCACAGTTAATATTTGGAATAAAAAAGGAACAGACAGAAACAAAAAATAACCGTGGTGTAGAAAAGGGACAGTTACCTCAATAATACCTGTCAGTTCACCCATGACTGTTCTATGGGTAAAAACGTAAAGAATTGTCAGTTGGACTGTCAACAGAAACCCCACACCTCCCTTCTTTCACCCTCCCCTTTCTCCTTCCCTCTTCCCTTTTACCTTCCTTTCCTCCTTCCCTTACACATAGACTGTCACTCAATTTTCCCATGCCCCCCCCCCCAGTTGCGTGTTGTTGTCCAAGTAATAATATATATATATCTATATAATATTATATATATATATATATTATAATTGAATGACTGCTAAATACCTAATTTTAAAAACTATTGATAAGTTTAACCTCAGTATTTAAATATAAATAATCCTTTGAAGAAAAAAGCTAATTAAGAAATAGTTCTCCCAAAACCCAAGCAATATTTTATACAGTATTCCTTGTAAAGAATACCAGGTGAAGATTTGTGTTTGGGCAGATCTTGCTAAAGGGCTAAATGTTCGGTGTTTCTCCAGGCACAAATATGGCCATTTCAAGAGGATTAACTAATAATGCTCATTGTGCGGATTCATTTGGCTTAAGGACAGGCTAAGCCATTAACTGGGATAATTCCTCGATAATCTGTAGGGTCAAAGATCACCGGAGAAAGATCACCGGGGGGGGGGGGGGAAGGGTGACCGGTCAACAAGGAATTTAAAGATCTCCACCCAAGGAATATACCATTGATCCACTTTTCTTATCTTCTTCCTTTTGCTTAAAGAACTGGCCGCCCCAGATTAATAAACTGTAAACCGACCCCCCTCCTTTCTGCCCTTTATGTGTAAGCCTGTCAATTCTTTTACTTTAAATTTAATGTGAACCTGAAAAGTTTAGAATAAACTTACGGAAGTGCTTGTTCCCAAGTCCATGTATCACTCGGCAAGGAAAGTTAAGATACAGTTTTTTTTAAATCTTCGGACATATTATTGTTTCAACTAATGCTACACCTGGTAACTCTGTGAAAAAAAAAAAAACAAGGGAGCGGAGCTTCAAAATCAATAGCGTTTTTGTTTGCTTTCCTATATTTCCATCAACTTTACACCATAAAGATTCCTGTTGAGATCCTATAATCATTTAATACTTAAATGTAGAAAAAGAGAGGCTCTATATTATTCGTTTAATTGTTGGTTTGGTACCGTGAGTTCAGGGTAAATAATATCGATTCATCCTTTTTTGGTTTAAATCCTAACTGTGAAACCTTGATTTATAAGTAATGTTTGACACTAAACTGGACGTAAAATTCAACAACGTAAATTAAATACGGATTCTTAAACAATAGAGAAACGGGTTTTAAAATTTGGGCAGTACTTTGTGGAACAATACATTAAAGAATGAAATATTATGAACGATTAGGAGAGCTCGACCGCGCAAGCAATAGGCCTATCGATTAGATATACTTAAGTTCAGTTATTTATTTACTTTGAGAGATTAAAGTGAATTAATATAATTTTGAAATGTTTCAATAGTGGGAGGAGAGAGAGAGAGAAGAGGAGAGGAGAGGGCGAAGAGAGAGAGAGAGAGACGGAGAGAGAGAGAGCGAAAGCAAACTAGACCATTATCTATAGAGAATTTACTTGATTCATTATAGTTTACTTTGAGGATTGATTGCGTGAATTATTTTTTCATTTTTTCAAATATGTTTTAAAAGTAGGAGAGAGAGAAAGGAGAGAGAGAGATGAGAGCGAGGAGAGAGAGAGAAGATGAGAGAGCGAGATAGGATGAAAAACCAATCTGTCCATTGTGAAAAGCTTAAGACCTATTTATAACTACTCAATTTCATTATCTTTTCTTTGGGAGATTGAGTGGTAATAATATATATTTTTAAAGTATGTTTTAGAAGTGGAAGAGAGATAGAGGAAGAGAGAGAGAGAGAGATGAGAGAGGAGGAGAGAGAGAGAAGAATTATAGTACTTGGTGACGGACTTGTGACTGGGGGAAAGGCAGAAGAAAATCTAATGAATTAAAGTAATCTCTATCGAATTAGTGCGAATATGATATGACTGCCAAAATCGTGCCCAGCACTGGATGTATGCTAGATAAAATTTGAAGGCTCCATAATATTCAAGATAATTCTCTAAGAAATTCCATGCCCATAATCTTGAATTTACATTTTGACAGTTGCCGGTTAGCATTCAAAGATTGTAAAAAGACCGTGGAAAATTTTAGAACACAGGGTGCGGTCATTTCTTGCTCTCTTGAATATAGTCTTTACTTTTGAAAATCGGGTTTGTTTCCATCCACAAATCATTCACGAAAAAAGCTGTGTTAACGTAAAAATAGTTTATTGAACCACAAATAAACTCAATATCCTATTGCAACAGGCAATTTAAAGTTTTTATATCCGGGGTGGAGATCTTTTCAGCCTTCGCGGCCAAAGAAATGCAGTCGTGTCGGGGCTGTAGGCTACTACGAACTGCTTTGTAATGGGGAGCAATATCAGCCAGAAATTCTTTGAGCTGACACATGCTACTTTGTTGCCCTTGAATTAAGATTTTATGCTTAAGGAGCAAGTAGCTTTTGTAAAACAGCAACTATCATTCGATCCATGACCAACGTCAAAGTAATCAAAATAATGAAATCCGTTACGTTAGCCAGTATACCAGTGACCTGGAGCTTTCCTCTCGAAGTTTCTAGGGCTCCTCCTCGACATCATAAGAAAACGCTCTTGCGGCTGCAACTAGATTTTTTTCAACCTACACGTTTTAGCCGGTCGCAACAATTGAATGCCATTGGACGTCAGCTAACTTTCAACTCGCTTTGGGAATACAAAGCATAAGTTTGTAGAAACTAAAATAATTGCATTCACCACTTACGATGATGCCCAATATATCCCGTTCTGGCAAGCAAAACGAGTAAATAATTGTTGTCCGTGATGACATAGTACTAAAATCAGGAAATTTCACATTCTATCTACCCAGATTCTCTATGAAACGAATCCATCTGAGAAATTCCAATTACTTCGGAGAAGCCATATATTCATGTTTTTAAGTATCATGAAGGGTATTGTTTTGCAGTTTTTAACTTTATGATAATAATTTGCACTATATTTTCAATTATTCTAAAAGTAAATTTTCGCGATATTATGTTTTTCCTTTCAGTAAAAAACAAATAGGAAATTGGATGAACGAAAGTTTTAACTGCAAAGGCTTTGATCTTCAGTTTTCTTGTCGAGTGTAATATGTTCCTTCGTGCTACATTGGCTACCACACACACACAAAGTACACCAAAACACACCACACACACACACACACATATATAGATATATACATATATAATAATATATATATATAATTATATATATATAATATATATACACACACACACACACATATATATATACTATATATATATATATTATATATATATATATAATATATATATGAATTAACCTAATTAAAGAGTTTGCTGAAGTTTTACTTTACAGTAATCAATAGGAACTTACAATAAAATCCCTTTGAAATACCAAATATCAGATGAGCGAAAAAATATAAAAGCAAACAAAAAAATTGCAGGTTGTGAAATGAGAAGTTCTGGCATCCTAACACCTACTTTATTTACAAGCACAATTGTAAATCAGGGGGTGACTGATCCCTCACTAAAATGAAAATGTAAACAGTTAAAATACCCAAGCCCTCCTCACCATCAAACTTTACCTAAGTTAACTGTCTTTGTAAAGCAATTCTGTCTTTTGTTTCTCTCCAACTAAGGTTGGGTCAGCGGCCTTTTGGTTTCTTTTGTGTGGTTGTGTTTTTTTATTGTTTTTTTTTTTGTTTTTTTTTTTTTATATGTAATGTTTGTGAATTTCAATTATCTTATAAAATTTTTAATGTATTAAATTTTAATTTTCTTATGAAATTTTTAAGTTTTTACAGTAATGTTTTTGTTTTAGTAATTTATTCATTATTCAACAGATCCATGAAGATGTAATAAAAGAAATTTATTACGAAAACGTTGGCAAATAAACAAGCAATATGTTGGAAATTAATTGGTTTCCCTGGTCCACCCTCGCACTGATGTATATAATACACAAACACAAACCACACACCACACCCATAATATTATATATTATATATATTATATATATAATATATATATAATATATTAATTAATATATATATATATATAATATATATATATTATATAAATATATTATTAATTCCGGGTGGTAGAGCGAATTAAGATATTCAAAGGACCATTTGTAGCCTCGTATATATATCTATATATATATTATATAATTAATATATATAATATATATTGATATATATATTATATATATATATATATATATAGTTATATATTACTATATTTATTATAATATATATATTACTATATATATATAGATATATATATATATTATATGTTATATATATTTATTATAGTTATATATAATATATATGAATATATACTATTATATAAATATATAAATATATATATATATATATATATATATATATATATCAAATATATATCTATAATATATATTATATAATATATATTCTATATATATATATATATTATTATTAACATATAATATATAATAATCTATATATAAAGATATATATATATATATAATATCATATATATACATATATATATATATATATATATATATATTATGATATAGGTTTATATATATATAATGTAATTATATATAATTATATATAATACTATATATATATATATATATATTATATTTTTAAAGTGAATTTATATATTATATAGATATATATATGGTCGTTATATATATACGTATTATATTCTAATATATATATATATATATATATTGTATATATGTATATAATATTATTATATAATTATATATATACATATATATATATATCTATATTATATTATATATTATATATCTACTGATATATAATATATTATTAAATTGTGTTATCTATATATTATTATATATATATATATAATATATCGAGCTACAAATGTCCTTTAATATCTAATTCGCTCTACCCCGGAATGAATATATTTTCCATATATGTTTAAACCGAGGGGGAATTGTATTAAAGCGATAATAAAAATTGCCGGGCCGCAGGCGGGTTTGGCTAAGGCCTTCACTGCCAAGTCCTGGAATTGGAGGAGGGTCGATGGTTTTCGCGCCTGTCGGCCGGCAAAGTTCTATTATCGCGTTAAATAAATTCTCTCCTCGGTTAAACATCTATGAAAATATATTAATTCTGGGGTAGAGCGAATTGGATATTAAAACAAGACATTTGTCGCTCGACTAAATATGTATATGAATCACGGTAATGCTGATATGAACTTAACATATATAATATATATATATAATAAGATATAGTATAATATATTACTAATATGATATTATATATATAAATATATATATATAATAATATAATTGTTTGTATAATATACGGATATATATATATATATATTATATATATAATATATAATCATATTATATATATTTGTATATATAAATATATATATATTATATATTATCTATATCTATAATATATATATATATATAGATATATATATATATATTTGTATCTCTATATATATATATCTATATATTATTTTGTATATTGATATATTATATATATATTCTATATATTGATATATATTATATTATATATATATATTATATATATATATTCTGCAAGATATTTCTTCTTCGTCTTGTCTTAAGCCAGTGTACCAAGTATGTTTTTAAGTTAAGGTGGGAGTCCCCGTGGTTTATTCCTAGCATCGTATGATTTTGGGGGTTTGTAGGGAAAATCGTTTAACAAAGCAAGGGCATGGTTACGGAGGTACGTACGGGGCTTGCTGGTTGGTTCCCTTAGGTAGCCTTAGCTTTAAGATCTATTTTACCTGAACCTATTACTGGTCGGTTTGTCTGTGATTTCAGGAATGACCTGCCAAACGGAGGGGAAACTCTAACCCCAAGCAATCACCTGCTGACCTGAACTGTCCCATTACTCCCTTACATGTCGCTTTACTATGTAACAGACGCAACATCTCATACCTCCTTATAGGCCTACAAAAGTGCCCTTCCTTTGGGTGGGTGCCCCATAGACCTCAGGAACAAAGCTGGACCCTCCCATCTTAGATGACCAAGCTACACGCTAAAAGCCATACGGGCGTTCGTTCTGAAATTGACCATATATAGGTCAGTTCCTTTTTCTCCAAGGAATTCTCTCAATAGTTTGATTTTACCGATATTCAAATTTTTCCCATTTCTTTCTCACAAAATCTTTTGTTCTCCAACACCTGATGCAGCCGTTGTCCCCCCTTGTGGCACTTGTTCAAATATATAAATAAGCTATTCAATGGAATATTAGCAATTTCTCCTACCCTTAAAACGCCGAAGCGGTAAAAAAAAAAACAAAAAAAAAATGTCCTCCCGTGTGCCGGATGGTGTTTCAAGAGTGAGCTCGGAAGCGGAAAAATTTTTTATTTTTTCAAAATCAAAAAATCAACATCGCGCTTAGTTTTCAAGATTAAGAGTTCATTTTTGGACTCTTTTTTTTTTTTCATTGGCCTGAAAGTTTTAGTCTGCAAACCATCAAAAGAAATGAAAAAAAATTTATCATTATCATATATAAATAATGCGATATATGATAGCGCAAAAACGAAAATTTCATATATAATTGTCTTACAAATCGCACATTGTGGCGCGATAAGACGGTTAAAGGTAAAAACAAGTTAATTATTTTTTCGTTGTAATGTACACTAAGTTTTGCGAATCCATTTTTGGTATATAACACAATTGTAAAACGATAAAAGGTAACACAGGAGAAAATCTTATCACAAAATAATGGCATGAATTCGTAACTTGCGGCGTTAAACAAAATTTTTATTTTTTTTTCAAAAATTCAACCATATATCTAAATATTGTACCTAGAGACTCCAATTTCTTTCAAAATTAAGAAAAAATTGATTGAATATTACTTATTATGTAAGAATAATTAGCTTACAATTGCAGTTTTTCGACCCATAATCTGACGAGGTTAAAAGAATTGACCAAAATAATCGAATTGTTTTATATATATTTATTTAATATGCAATTATTTGTCGGAAATAGGCGAAAAGCTCAACAACCTTTCAATTATTTTTCTGTTTTTATTCCTAAATGAAATTGCACACATTTTCATATATAAAAACCGTCTATGAAAATTCCTAATTTTGAAACGGAAGCAAAATATTCCGAGAATGGGTGACGTACGCCATTTCCGGAGATTTGTGGCGGAGAATCCCCGCGGAGGGAAGGAAAGTTTTTTTTTTTTAATTCACCTTAATCTAAATATTTGTGGCTTAGACGCACTTCGAATTTGTTTCAAAGATGAAGATAAATGACTGAATATTACTAGGACTGTAACGGAGTTTTAGTTTACAATTGCGTTTTTCGACCATTTCGTATAAGTCAAAAGTTGAACCGAACGTAGTTTTTTTTCTATTTATCGGTGATGTATTATGCAAATATTTCAAAAATGAGAAAAGCTACAACCTTCAATTATTCTTTGGTTGTATTCTACATGAAATTGCGCACATTTCATTCATATAAAACTTTAAAACGTTTTGTAACAGCTACTTCAAAATGGTGCAAACATTACCACAATCGCAACGTATGAATTTTTCGGAAGAGTAAACGCGCCGGACGTAAGGAAAATGTTTATTTTTTTTTCATAAATTCACCTCATAAATCGAAATATTGTGCTAGAGACTTCCAATTTGTTGCAAAATTAACGTTAAATTGCTTGAATATTGAATTAGAATAAATAGCGTTTTAGCTTACGCAATTGCGTTTTTACGGACCATTTCGGTAGAGTCAAAAGTTGACCGAATGGTTGAAAATTTGTCACTTATCATTTTTTTATATTGAAAAATATTTCAAAATTGATAAAAGCCTACAACCATGGGTTGTTTTATTTGTGTTTGCATGAAAATTGGCCGCACATTTTTCATATATAAAACTTCATGTAAACGGCTAATTTAAAATGGGGGGCGTGCAAAACAGTTATCAACAATCACATAGTTGATTTTTGATTTTTTTCTTAATAGTTACTGCTCGGACATAAGGAAAAAAAAGTTTTTTCATTAAATTCCCATAAAATTGAAATATTGTGGCTAGAGACTTCCAATTAGTTGCAAAATTAAGGTAAATGAATTGAATTGAATTACTAAAAATATAAGGAGTTTTAGGACTTACAATTGCGTTTTTTGACCCATTTCGGTAGGAGTCAAATTTAACCAAAGGTTTGAAATTTTGGCACTTAATCGTTATTTAAATTAAAAAACTATCTCAAAACTGAAAAAAGCTAAAATCATGAGTGATTCTTTTTTCTTTTTTTTCTACATAAAAATGCGCACTCATTTTCATATATAATATTCCATGTAACGGCTAATTTAAAAATGGTGTACAAAAATTATGTCAAAGGTGACCAAAAATAAAATTTTCCGCGATGTGTCACAGAATACTTTTTGGGTTCGGCCAAGAAAAGAAATTCGCGCTTTGGCGCGCCCCTGCGTAACGCTTGTAAATAAAAAGAACACCTTGTTCCGTGGAACTCCCAGCATCCCCCAAGGGCGTGTGATTCAAGAGTTTTCAGCTGGTAGGCCTAAAAGATAATTTTTCCGTGAATTTTTAAAAAATCTTTTTGTATTGTCGATGGTTTAAATACGTCCAGTCGGCAGTAAAGGGTTAACATAGGTGCGTTACTATGATTTCGTTTTATTGATAACTTCCCTCCATTGTGTGTAAAGTTACCACCAATGAGAGAAATTTTATTGTATGTTTGCTTGGACCTTGACGCTCCCGTCCCGGCCTCCATTCTTTGTCAAAGCCATACTGCTTTAATGTTAGATGTCCAAGGGGGGCCCAAATGGACATATTTGCATTAATCATTTTCGTAGCCAGCCAGTCATTCACAACAAAATTGGATATATGTATTCTCATGTAATCGCGTAGTCCGGTCAATGTATTGGCCAAAAGGGAACGCAAGTTGTAATATTGAAAGCCGTTTGTACTTTGGCCCATGGTTTTTACCAACTATCCAACTTTGGCTTTGACTCTGTAAAGTTAATTTTGGGTAAACAAAAAAAAATTAAAAAAAAAATTAAAAACTTTAATGTAATTACTGACTGGTTTTTGAAAATTGTGGTCCTTCCATTGTTTCAGTAACTAAGTTGTTCCAAAGGTAAGTCCCAAACCAATACTCATTTTCCATTAATATTAACATGTAGATGACGGTTATTAGGCCCCTCCCTAAGGTGCAGAATTATTATCAGTTTAAGAATTACTTTTCCCAAACAACCAACCCTATATGTAAAGAGTGGTGAACCTTGCTAGGATTCAAACCAGGAATCTCTAAACTTGTAAATTGCCTTGTGTTTATAAAATCAATAAATGTAAATTATTTTCTTAAAAACAAAGTGTTAAATAAGTAATACAAGGAAAAGGGCCACGGAAAATCAAGGGGCAGCAAGAAAATCAAGGTTTTATTATCATCATGGTTACTATCATTATTTATTAGGTTTAGGGTACACTAAGAAAGTACTTTAAAGAAAGTGTAATAAGGTGATTTTAGCACTTGTTTGTAACAGAAGCAGCGCCAAAACAGTTTAGTTTTTGCTGGCGCACAATAAATACCCATGAAATTCCCGTTGGTTGCAGGTCGACATACAAGCTTTCCTCTACCGAGGTACCATAAAGTGCTAGGTAATTGTAATTAAAAAAAAAACAAAAATTTGCCTGTGTCAGGAAGATTTTTACTAGCTAAGAGTGTTTCCCAAGACTATACAGATTACGGCAAAGGGCGGAAGTATAGCAATTTCCGTTTGTCAGTGAAGTGTTAGCTATAATTCAGGTTATAAATCATCCCATTGGTCATTAGCAACGGTTCCTCATAGCTACCTCTGGTGCAAGGCATACCCTGCCAGCCACCAGTTACCCAAGATAATCACTGCAGTTGCCAAGCTTTAATCCTAGCAATTTAAGGCAAATCAAAACAATCCATTGGGTTGATGTTTTAATGTAAATAACTTTGAATCTTCATACTAGCCAGCCATCATTTTGCCAGAAAATTTGTCTAGGTGGTGTTTTGCCTTGAATAATAAAATTGTGATTTTTGTTTGTATCTGTTAGTTTTTTGCTTTCTACCAACATCATCTTGTTCCCAGCCAGCCAGTGAAGGCTCGCTTTGTGTTCAATGCCATTGGAACATGTCCCACCATTTGTGAATTAACTTTCTCTGTTCTACTCGGCTCAGCTGTTCCACTTACCAATGTTCACGTTGCTCACTGAGTGAGAGTTTCATTTCCAGTTCGTTTCATCCTTTCTGGGGGTGGGAATTAGTACTGATGACGTAGTGATCGCCATAACAATAAAAAGTGCAGGCAAAGCACGCGTTACTTTTTTTTTGTATTGTATTCGGTCCTCGGTATTGCCCTCGTGTTTTAGGGTAAATTGCCATTCAAAGTAGCGTCAATTATGCCAATTTGGTATTTGGGGTTTGGTTGTGTACTGGCCAAAAAGTCAAAAACAGGCATATCATTCCACCAGTATTCCATCAAATAAAGAGAAATCAAGTCGCTGGCTGATGGCTCCTTCAAAGATGGGGCTATCAACACAAAAACCTTTCAACCTTTACCGATTGAAAACTGTTTCCCGTCCGTTTGGACCATTTCTTTGGCCAAAAGATTTAAAATATGACATTAGGAAGCATGGTTATTTTGGTATGGCTTATGAAAATTTTATATAATATGTTTTGGGAACTTAAGTTTTCCTCTGAACAGAGACGACGGTACCGATGAAAGATGGGGCGGTTATCTATTTTCTGTCAATCGCCATTTGGTGTATGGTGTGATGGAGTGAATGGCAGTTTTCTAAACGTGTGTGTGTGTCCATGAATTGATGAGGGCCTTCAACTTAGTCCTTTTTAACTAGTTGAATTTAATGGGGCTTTAGGAATTTAAGGGCTGTATTTACCTGACTAGGACTAATACATCAGGCTACTTTTTGTTTTTTACTATTTCAATCGTTATATCTTCCAGCTGATAAATACCAAACCAAAAAATGATTTATTCTGGAAATGGAAATGGTCTGGTACCCTCGGCAATAGGGGTTTGGTCTGCCTGAGCCTACCACGACCATGGACGTCATGTGTAAACAGATGAGCCCAAAAAAAAACTCCAAAAGGTGTACTGCGCCCATGGTAAATAGAAAAATTGGTTGGTTTTAAAAAAATAAGAAAAAAACCCAACACCCTTTCAAAAAAAGTTTTTCATCAGGGGTAACTTGGATTCGAATAAATACTACATATGGAACAGGTAAAATGCAACCATAAGGTTATCCCCTTTAAAGTACACCAATGACGAAAGAAATATTTGTATGTTTTGCGTAACCTTGGAATTTTTATTATTAAATCCAGATATCCTACTGAACCGCTGAGTTGTTTCCCATGCGTCCCATTAACTTGTCAATCCTTACCTGTTTACCGTAGATGTCACCGGGTCCCAGATGGTCCACATTTGCAATAATTTAATTTGTAGCAAGCCAGTCATTCATTCCAGCCAAATTTAATGTACTATGTTTATCCTCATGTAATGCGGTAGCCCGGTTAACGATTGATCAAACAAGGGGAAATGTAATATATCAAAGCATTTGTAAACTTTGGCAAGGGTTTTACCACGCAATCCAACTTTGCTTTACTCTGCATATTTTATTGTAAAATAAATTATCTTAAATACAATCCGACTGGTTTTGCAACGGCGACCTTACCATTGTTTCAGTAAACTATGTGTTCCCAGGTAAGTTCCACAACACTAATTTTCCATTTATATCACATACAGATGTCGGCGTTATTAGGACTCTAACGTGCAAAATCATATCAAGTTTAAGAATTGATTTCTCCCAAAACCCCGACCCATAATATTATATATATATATATATATATATATATAATATATATGTATTCTCATGCTTAAAAAATCACAGTAGATGACCACGTTGGACTTCAATTAAATATCCGAATCCACTAGGAAAATGATAGTCAAAAAGTAACTTGATTTGTCTGACTAATCATTTTCCTTGGTGATGTTCGCTTAATTATATAAATATATATATATATATATATATATATAATATATCTATATATATACATATATATAGTATATATACTATATATTATATATATATATCATATATATTATTATATATATATCATTCGAGCTACAAATGTTCCCTTTAACTATCTAATACGCATTCTACCTCTGAATTGATATATGTTCATGTATGTACTGAAGGTTTAATTTTTAGTTGATGATAATTTCGTCCCCTCATGGGAATTGAACCAAACGTCCAACGGACAGAAACACGAAATTCAGGACCGACAGGTGATGTCGCGATTTGCGGCTAACAAGTGAGGTTATAAAGCTTATATCGATTCTGGACCTTTACAAATCACTGTCGAAACTTGGTTTTTTTCGTAATTATAATCCGATAAGGAAACCCCGTTCTGCCATGCTAGCCGAATTCGAACATTTGGAACAAACACATATCCATATTATGAATAATTATCAACATCACCGTGATTCATATAAAGCTCATTGCCGAGCTGACAAATATCCTTTGTAATATCTGAATTCGTTTTATCGCCTCGGAATTGCTATTATTTTCATATATGTACCGAAAGGGGGAATTTTTGTTAATATTAATTTTGTCCCCTCATGGGATTAGAACCACCATCCAATGGACAGGAAACGAAATCCAGGGCCGACAGGGTGAACCATTTAGCGTTTCAGCTAACAAGTGGGTTAGGTTAAATCCTTATATCAATTTTGGCCTTACAAATCACTATCGAACTCGGTTTTTTTGTAATTATAATCGGTATGAAACGCCCTCTACCATGTTAGCCAATTCGAACGTTTGACGCAGGTAGCCCTATTATGAATAACTATCAATATCACAGTGATTCATATAAATCATTCGAGCTACAAATGTCCTTTAATATCTAATTCGCTCTACCTTGGAATTGATATATTTTCATATATGTACCAAAGGGGAATTTTTAGTTAATAATTTTGTCCCCTCATATGATCGAACCACCGTCCAAAGGACAGGAACGAAATCAGGACTGACAGTGATGTTAGCGATTCGGCTAACAAGTGAGGTTATAAGTTTATACCGATTCTGACCTATATAAATCACCGTCGAACTCGGTCTTTTCATGATTAGAATAGATTTGAAACCCCCTCTACCATGGTAGCTAATTCGAACGTTTGACGCACGTAGCCATAATATGAAAAATTATCAACATCACCGTGATTCATATAAATCATTCAAGTTACAAATGTCCTTTAATATCTAATTCGCTCTACCTCGGAATTGATATATTTTCATGCATATAACGAAGGGGAATTTTTTTTATAATGATTTCGTCCCCTCATGGGATCGAACCACCGACCAACGATATAAACTTATAACCTCACTTGTTGGCCGAATCGCTAACATCTCTGTCGGTCCTGA
>NC_061100.1:54512393-54514893 GCF_015104395.2 Macrobrachium nipponense
ACTTGCCTCTAGTCTTGATCCACTTTGAAAAGTAGGGGTAATATATGCTAATTTGTGCTCATCAATAAATCTTGCCTGTATAAATACATTTTGTCTAATAATATTGCAAGTGGCTTTGCGATAGAATGAACTACTTTCTTTAACACAAAATAGCAGGCACTCCATCAGGCCCTGCTGCAGCTCCATTTTTTAATTTCATTAATAGCCTGCACAATATCAGCTTCTTATTAATATCTATGTCAGCTAAATATTCACTATTTTCATCCCTTACTTCTATATCATTATCTTCATTATCTATTCTAGGGGTGAATTCTATCTTATATCGTTCTGCCAATATGTTGCAAATTTCCTTTTTTTCATTCGTTAATCTCCCTTCAATTCTTAGAGGGCCTATTTCTATTCTTTTTTTTATTCATCTTCTTCGCATATGAGTATAATAGTTTGGGGTTTTGCTTGATATTTAATAGGGTTTTTTGGGTTTTTTTCCAAGTCCCGTTTTTCATTTTCTTTTGATTGTATAATCTTTTGTTCTGCATTTTCTATCTTACTTTTTAGTTCTATAACTTTCAATGCAATTTTTTTCTTTTGCAAGACCTTTTTTCCAATTTCTGATTTTCTGGAACAAGAATCCTTCTGTCTCTTGGTATGCATGACTGATGTTTACTTTTCTTCTTCGGTATATATTTATCCACTCATTTTCTCTAAATATTTTATATAATATCTCCGTATTTACCCTTATGTCATCACTTACGAAAATGTTATCCCAATCTTTGTTTAATTCTTCATTTATTTCTGACCATTTTAATATTTTTTACTGTAGAAGTTGTTTTTCCCATATCCTTCCCACTTTTTCATTTCTTGCTTATCTCTGTTTTCACTTGCTTTGGAATAGACTGTTAATTCTATGACATTATGGTCTGAAATACTCGCATTATAAACTATTATTTCTTTAACATAATTCATCTCGTTCACAAATACTAGGTCTAAAGTATTTTTCCTTTCTTGTTGGCAGGTGATTTATTTGTTGAATGTTGTATTCTAGTAGCATATCTAATAGCTTTTCGAATTGCCTTTTATCTTCTGCACTACTATTACTCTCTTTTTTATATGTATAAGTACATCCACAATCTCCTATTCGTTCTTTTCCAGTCTACGAAAGGAAAGTTGAAGTCTCCAGATAGGAGATAGTCCATCCCTTGTGATTTCTACATATATCATCCAATTTTTCTATTATTAAGTCAAACTCTTAGTATTAGGAGGTCTATATATTACTATGTTCATTAATTTTTCAGATTCAAATTCTACCGCTATTAGTTCACATTCTGAGTTACTATATTTCTCATATATTTTTTCCTTGTTTTTTGTCTTTCCCATATATTGCGGTTCCCCCTTGATTCTATTTTTTCTATCTGATCTATAAGTTTGGAACCCTTTTATTTGATCATCATTCCCCGTCTCTTGGGAATACCAGGTTTCACTTATATTCATTATATCTATTTCTTTTCAATTTGGTTTGTTCTTCTAAGTACTCTATTTTTCTTTTGAGTTACTCGTAACTAAACCCTGCGCATTCATCACTATGATGGTTTGCGTGTTTTCTCCTTCATTTAATATTGGTAATAATAAGGATTTTCCCCATGTCTCTTTCCTGTTTCTGGTATGTTGTTTCTTTTTTGTTTTTTTCATTTTCCAGAAATTCTGACATTGAAAAATCCAACTTTTCCATAATATTTGTTTTTTTCCTTCATCATAATTATTCATTTTGTGTCTGAATCTGCAATTTTCTCTCCATATCTGCAATATCCTCTTGCATATAAAAACAGTTATTATCTCTTGAGTAGAATCTTGGAGCTGATGCTTTGAAATTTTTGCTGACATCTCTGCATATCTCGTTGATGGCTTGCTTTTTTTCTTTTACCTGATATTCTTCATTCCTCTCTTTATTTGTTTCTTTCTTATTTTGGATTTTATTATTTGATTGGCTATTTATTTGATTATGTTTTCATGGCTACAAAGGGTGCATTATATTTACATTTTTTGTCGAACTTACTCCTTTTCCTTCTTTTAGGTTTTGCATATTTTTCGATGTAGATCTCTGCAATCATCCTCATAGCCATCTAGTATGCACATTTACCATATATTTCATAGTTGTGACATACCTTAGGATGTTTGTAGTAACATTTTTCTCCAAATCTGCAATTCCCTCTTTTCAAAAGGTTGCAGACTTTGTCTTTTTTGTATCCTCTTTCCCGTCATTTTGTGTAGATCTGGGTAGAGCCTCTTCGGGATTTTCTTTTGTGTTGTCATATCGTAATTTATTTCTTCGTAGGTATGCTGCTTTATAGCCTCATATGTAGTATCAATGAGTATCTCTGCATCCATACTTTTATCTTGTTCTTTGTTTTCCTTATCTTTTTCTGTCATTTCAGTTTTGTTTACTTCTCTTCCGTTTTCCTCTTCTTCTTCTTCTTCTTCTTCTTCTTCTTCTTCTTCCTCTTCC
>NC_061100.1:54519893-54534893 GCF_015104395.2 Macrobrachium nipponense
TCGGTAGAGTCAAAGTTGACGCGAACATAGTTTTTTTTTTTCTATTTATCGTGATGTATATGCAAATATTTCAAAAATGAGAAAAGCTACAACCTTCAATTATTCTTTGTTGTATTCTACATGAAATTGCGCACATTTTCATATATAAAACTTTATGTAACAGCTAATTTAAAATGGTGCAAACATTACCACAATCGCACGTATGATTTTTTCGGAAGAGTTAACGCGCGGACGTAAAGAAAATGTTATTTTTTTCATAAATTCACCATAAATCGAAATATTGTGCTAGAGACTTCCAATTTGTTTGCAAAATTAAGGTAAATGCTTTGAATATTACTAGAATATAAGCGTTTTAGCTTACAATTGCGTTTTTCGACCATTTCGGTAGAGTCAAAGTTGACCGAAGGTTGAAAATTTGTCACTTATCATTTTTTATATGAAAAATATTTCAAAATTGATAAAAGCTACAACCATGGGTTGTTTTTAGTTGTATTTTGCATGAAATTGCGCACATTTTCATGTATAAAACTTCATGTAACGGCTAATTTAAAATGGTGCAAACAATACCACAATCGCATGTATGATTTTTTTCTTAAGAGTTACTGCTCTTACCGTAAGGAAAAAGTTTTTTCATAAATTCACCATAAATTGAAATATTGTGCTAGAGACTTCCAATTAGTTGCAAAATTAAGGTAAATGATTGAATATTACTAAAATATAAGAGTTTTAGCTTACAATTGCGTTTTTTGACCATTTCGGTAGAGTCAAATTTGACCAAAGGTTGAAATTTTGGCACTTATCGTTATTTATATAAAAATATCTCAAAACTGAAAAAAGCTAAAATCATGAGTATTTCTTTTTTATTCTACATAAAAATGCGCACATTTTCATATATAATACTCCATGTAACGGCTAATTTAAAATGGTACAAAAATTATGTCAAAGTGACAAAATAATTTCCGAGATGTGTCACAGATACTTTTGTTTTTAGTGCGGCAAGTAAAGAAATTCGCGCTTGTGCGCCTGCGTAACGATTGTAAATAAAAGAACACCTTGTTCCGTGAACTCCCAGCATCCCCCAAGGCGTGTGATTCAAGAGTTTTCAGCTGGTAGGCCTAAAAGTATTTTTCCGTGAATTTTTAAAAAATCTTTTGTATGTCGATGTTAAATACGTCCAGTCGGCACACGAGAGACTGGAAATGTTGACGTAAAATACGTCCAGTCGGCAGTAAAGGGTTAACATAGTGCATTACTATGATTTGTTTTATTGATAACTTCCCTCCATTGTGAGCTAAAGTACACCATGAGAGAAATATTTGTATGTTTGCTGACCTGAGTCCCGTGCCTCCATTCTTTGTCAAGCCTACCTGCTTAATGTAGATGTCAAGGGGCCCAAATGGACATATTTGCATTAATCATTTCGTAGCAAGCCAGTCATTCACAACAAAATTGATATTTGTATCTCATGTAATGCGGTAGTCCGGTCAATGATTGGCCAAAGGGAACGTAATTGTAATATATGAAAGCATTTGTACTTTGCCCAGGTTTTACCAACTATCCAACTTTGCTTTACTCTGTAAAGTATTGTAAATAAATTACTTTAATGTAATCTGACTGGTTTTGAAATGTGACCTTCCATTGTTTCAGTAACTAAGTGTTCCAAGGTAAGTCACCAATACTCATTTTCCATTAATATTACATGTAGATGACGGTTATTAGGCCCCTAAGGTGCAGAATTATATCAGTTTAAGAATTACTTTTCCAAACACCAACCCTATATGTAAGTGTGGTGAACCTTGCTAGGATTCAAACCAGGAATCTCTAAACTTGTAAATTGCCTTGTGTTTATAAAATCATAAATGTAAATTATTTTCTTTACAAAGTGTTAAATAAGTAACAAGAAAAGGCCACGGAATCAAGGGGCAGCAAGGTAAGGTTTTATTATCATCATGGTTACTATCATTATTATTAGGTTTAGGGTACATTAAGAAGTACTTTAAGAAGTGTAAGAAGTGATTTTAGCACTTTTGTAACAGAAGCAGCGCCAAAAGTTTTAGTTTTGCGGCGCACAATAAATACCCATGAAATTCCGTGGTTGCAGGTAGACAGACAGCTTTCCTCTACCAGGTACCAGAAAGTGCTAGGTAAGAAATTAAAAAAAAATTTGCCTGTGTCAGGAAGATTTACTAGCTAAGAGTGTTTTCGACTATACAGTTACGGCAAAGGAAGTATACAATTCCTTTGTCAGTGAAGTGTTAGCTAGAATTCAGGTTAGAAATCATCCCATGCATTAGCAACTCTCATAGCTCCTCTGTGCATGCATGAATCATACCCTGCCAGCCACCAGTACCCAAGATAATCACTGCAGTTCAAGCTTTATCCTAACAATTTAAGCAAATCAAAGTCATTGTTGATGTTAACGTAAATAATTTGAATCTTCATACTAGCATCCATCATTTTGCCAGAAAATTTAGTGGTGTTTTGCCTTGAATAATAAAATTGTGATTTTTGTTGTATCTGTTAGTTTTTGCTTTCTACCAACATCAGCTGTTCCCAGCCAGCCAGTGAAGGCTCGCTTTGTGTTCATGCCGTTGACATGTCCACCATTTTGAATTACTTTCTCTTCTACTCGGCTCAGCTGTTCCACTTACCAATGTTCACATGCTCACTGAGTGAGAGTTTCATTCCAGTTCGTTTCATCCTTCTGGTGGATTAGTACTGATGACGTAGTGATCGCCTAACAATAAAAAGTGCAGCAAAGCACGCGTACTGTATTGTATTCGTCCTCGGTATTGTCCTCGTGTTTTAGGTAAATTGCCATTCAAGTAGCGTCAATTATGCCAATTTGTATGGGGTTTGGTTGTGTTCTGGCAAAAGTCAAAAAGGCATATCATTCCACAGTATTCCATCAAATAAAGAGAAATCAAGTCGCTGGCTGATGGCTCTTCAAAGAGGGGCTATCAACAACAAAACCTTTCAACCTACGATGAAAACCGTTGTCCGTTTGGACCATTTCTTGCCAAAAGATTTAAAAGATGACATTAGGAGCAGGTTATTTGGTATGGCTATGAAATTTATATAATATGTTTTGGGAACTTAATTTCCCTCTGAACAGACGACGGTACCGATGAAGATGGGGCGGTTATCTACCGCTGTCAATACTAAGGTGCCTCCACTTACATGCAGTCGAATTGAAATTTATTCTTGTCAATCGCCATGTGTGTGGTGTGATGGAGTGAATGGCAGTTTTCTAAACGTGTGTGTGTGTCCATGAATTGATGAGGGCCTTCAACTTAGTCCTTTTTAACTAGTTGAATTAATGGGGCTTTAGAATTTAGGGCTGTATTCCTGACTAGGACTACATCAGGCTACTTGTTTATTTACTATTTCAATCTTATATCTTCAGCTGATAAATACAAACCAAAAATGATATTATGTGGATGCTTTACCCTCGGAATAGGTTGGGTCTGCCTGAGGCCTACCACGACATGACGTCATGTGTCAAAAGATGAATAACAAAAAAAAAAAAAAAACAAAAAAAAAAAAAAAAAATTACTGGCCCCGCTCAATGGTACACAATAAAAAAATTGGTTGTAAAAAATAAGAAAACACCCTTTTCAAAAAAAGTTTTTCATCAGGGGTACTTGATTCGAATAATACTACATATGGAACAGGTAAAATGCAACCAGAAGTTCCCCTTTAAAGTACACCATGAGAGAAATATTTGTATGTTTGAGTAACCTGGAATTTTATCCAGATATCCTACTGACCTGATTCCCATGCGTCCATTACTTGTCAAGCTTACCTGTTTACCGTAGATGTCACCGCCGGTGCCCAGATGGTCACATTTGCATTAATTAATTTGTAGCAAGCAGTCATTCACAGCAAATTTAATGTACTATGTATCTCATGTAATGCGGTAGCCCGGTTAACGATTGATCAAAGGGAATGTAATATATCAAAGCATTTTTAATTTGCAAGGGTTTTAACCAGCAATCCAACTTTGCTTTACTCTGCATATTATTGTAAATAAATTATCTTAGTACAATCCGACTGGTTTTGCAAGGCGACCTTCCATTGTTTCAGTAACGACTAATTTTCCATTTATACACATACGGATGTCGGTTATTAGGCCTCTAAGGTGCAAAATTATATCTGTTTAAGAATTAATTTTCAATCAAAACCCCGACCCTATATATATATATGTATATATATATATATATATATATATATATATATATATATATATATATATGTATATATGTATATATATATATATATATATATATATATATATGTATATATATATATATATATATATATATATATATATATATGTATATATATATATATATATATATATATATATATATATATATATATATATATATATATATATATATATATATATATATATACATACATACATATACATACATATATATATATATATATATATATATATATATCATATATATATATATATATATATATATATATATATATATATATATTAATAATATATACATACATATACATATATCTACATATATATATATATATATATATATATATATATATATATATATATATTATATATATATATATATATATCTATATATATATATATATATATATATATATATATATATATATATATATATATATATATATATATGTATATATATATCAATAGCTCTCTGTTTATTACCTAGTTCTATATTAAGCAGAGTTGGTAGCGTTCTAAAACCACCAAAAAAAACTCTCTACTTAAGATAGGTAGGTAAATAAACAAAGAGCAATTGATAAACATACGATCATGTTTCAAAGTTAAAGGTTGAAGTGTTGAATTCTCTTTCTTTTATAGATAGTATTATTTTTAAGAAACTCTTTAACAAATCTTTAAGTGATTTTACTTCGCTCGTACAAGAAAGACATTCAGGAAGTGTAGAGGTTTGGGTATAATTATTCCATATTTTGCCAAAGAAAGAGTGACTGTTTTTAATTTATCAAAACATGTGAAACTTGAAGATTTTCTTTTATCTCTTAGGTTGGAGCTTTGCCTACCTAATTTTAGACCTAATTATATAAAGTTTTTTCTCCCCATAGAGTCGATTTTCCACAGGCTGACAACATTATCGTTTAACGTAAACAAAGCGACCTTCAGAAACAACTCTTCGAACTGTTCCAGGGTGCATTTAGAAAATTGAAAACGCGCTGGACTCCTTTCTTTAAAAAGGAAGATCATCACACCTTTAAGGGGGCCGGCCGGCTAATGCCCTTTTTTAAGGACAGGACTTTGATATTCATACCACTTAATAAGATGACTTGGGACATCTCCAAACCGCATATGATTTTCGCCTCTGACCTTCGGTTTTGTGACGCTAGGGCGATTTATCCTGAAATAACCATTTTTCAAATTCTATCTCCTCCTTTGATATTTAAGGGTAGGCTCCACTTTGGAGGGGTGTCCCGATTGTAAAAAATCGTAAAATATTTGCCAAAAATACACTAATCAAGACAGGCTAAAGAAATTTTTCAGGCATTATTAGCACTATAATAACGCATATTCTCTGTGATTGTTTTATCATCCTACAGGGAAAAGTAATGATTTTATGATGTGAAAAAATGCAAAAATTTCGGGCCCTCGTACTGAAGGTTATTTGGTGATAGGTGAGAAACTACAGTCTTGAATAGAATTCGGTCTGACAGAATGTTGGTATATCCACCTGGAACATGCACACAAAAAAAAATATCAAAATAGAACAGTAAATACGCGTTTATAACAAAAAAAAGAGCAACAACTTCAGGTAAGTTCAGCGAAAGGCCCGCCGAAAAATCAGACTATATCTAGGAAGAAATATTCAGGAAAAATTCAAATCTCAATTTAGGGACAAAACCTTTTGAGAGTTTGTAGTTATTATGTCTTGATAGCCTAAAACATCTAAAAATTATATTTATTTAGGACAATCAAAGAATACCCCCCCACAAAAAAAAAAAAAAAAAAAAGGGGGGAGGGGGTTTTATTTTCTTTGATTGTCCTTAAATAATATAATTTTTAGATGTTTGAGGCTATCAAGTGACATAATACCTACAAACTCTCAAAAGGTTTTGTCCCTAAATCGAGATTTGAATTTTTCCTGAATATTTCTTCCTAGCTATAGTCTGATTATTCGGCGGGGCTTTCGCTGAACTTACGAAGTTGTTGCTCTTTTTTTTTGTTATAACGTGCTTATTTACTGTTCTATTTTGATAATTTTTTTTTGTGCATGTTCCAGGTGGATATACCAACATTCTGTCAGACCAAATTTCTATTCAAGACTGTAGTTTCTCACCAATCACCAAATAACCTTCAGTACGAGGGGCCCGGAAATTTCCGTTTTTTCAAATTTTTTTCATAAAATCATTAATTTTCCCTGTAGAATGATAAAACTCAACAGAGAACTATGCATTATTATAGTGCTAATAATGCCTGAAAATTTCATTAGCCTGTCTTGATTAGTGTAGTTTTGGCAAATATTTTTTTACGATCGGCACCCTCCAAAGTGGAGCCTTATAGACCTGATGTAAGACCTCCAATCGAATGGAGAGTTTTTTTTCTAAAAGTCATTTTTTTTGCTAGATATGAATTTTCAATATGGGTAAAAAAATAAACCCTAAATAAATTCAGGAGAAAAAAAATTATAAAAAAAGATACTAAACAAAAAATTGGAAAAAAGGATAATGTCCTTCTGAGTTATATACCAAATTCCCAATGTTATAGCTTTAAAACTAAGTGAGAAGATAGATTTTGAAGGTCAATAAGTATAGTTTTGAGATACAGGCGTTCAAAGTTTTCCTTCGTATTTCTATAAAGACAATGTTAATAAATAATGATTATTATGAATGTATATTTCTTGTGTATTATAAACCAAAACTATTTTATTTGTCATAATTTAATCATAAATGATGATCCCTTTGCTCATATATCGCAGCCTGGGGCACTGCTTGAGGCAAGATGGGGGCACTCCTTCCTACGCAATTCTCTCTCTCCCCTTCCCCTTCACTAACTCGGCTTATTACAGCGAATTTTCTTCTTCTGTATGTTAGCGAGATGTTTTCCTTGTATTTTCCTCTTTGGCATGATGAAATTCTTGCCCGAAACAAAGATAAACAAACGTAAATGCAAGAGAATGTCAAGAGGTGAAACTCGAAGGCGTACTCTTTTTTTTTTTTTTACAAAGACAATTTAATAAATCATGATTATTATGAATTTCATATTCCATTTTGGGGTATTAAAAAACCAAAAACTTTTGTTATTTATCATAAATGAATATCTCTTTGCTCAAAGATCGTAGCCTTGGGTACAGTGTGACGTGTGCTGTCAAGCAAGACGGGTGCGTTACTAAGCAAACCCTTACTTTGCAACCCTCCCCTCTCTCTTCACTAACTGCATATATTATGATATTCGTAATAATACTTGAGCGATTTTTCTTCGTATGTATGTTAGCGAGATGTTTTCCTTGTCTTTTCCTCATTGGCATGATGAAATTCTTGCCGAAACATACATTAAACTACATAAAGCAGGCGAATGTCAGAGGTGAAATGGAACGTGTTGACTACTTGAAGTCTGTGATCGCACTAAATCAGGACTGCTGGACTTAGTTGGTACTGGAAGCTGAGCCAATGAAGGTCTCCTTCTCGACTCGGGGAATGTTCTACAGATGCCATTCTCCCAATTTCTTTGACAATAATTATCAAAATTTACGATAATAGAAGAAATATTGCATTTTCATTTGTACGGATCAATGTTTTAGGCTTATTGAGTTACGTTAACTAATTACCCTGTAACTACGAAAGTAAGAGGAATTTTGAAGAAATATTTCGTATACGTATTCTCAATTGCCATATGAAGCTCCATGAATATTTTCATGACTTTGCATTTTTCGCCCTATACCACCATATATAGGGGTTCCGGCCTTAAACAGCTGGCAAGTAGAAAAGATCTGGTTATTACCAGACCCGACAAAGGGAAAGGAACTGTTTATTAGATGCAACCGACTATAAAGAAAAAATGTTGACTATCTTAAGAGACCAAGGTAAGTTCACTGAAATTGGAGACCCCCCGATTTTTACAATATCACAGTAACTGAGGACAAAATAACCAGATTTTTACGTGTTTCTAAAGAAAGAGAAAATTATAGATGATAACACTACCAGGACTTGTTTGTCACCGGATCATCCTTTGGAGTTTTATATGGTCTCCCAAAAATACACAAGCCTAATACACCAATGAGACCAATTTTGGCATCATATAATACACCTAATTATAAGCAAGCTAAATATTTGGTACCTTTTTTAGAACCGATTTTACTTTCAGTAAACTCTTACTCTTTTAAGGATAAAGTTTTTTATTACAGGACGCTGATTTGAAAATCGCCAGTTTTAGACGTTGAATCTCTATTTACTATGTCCCTGTGGAAGAAACTATCGATATTATCTTAAACAAACCTTTTCCTGAGCCAGATTCTGTTTTTAACAATTTCAATCATTCGTTTTTTAAAACTCTTTTTTGTTTAGAACTAGCAGTGCGGGGACACTGCCTTTGTTTTTGACGGCAAAATTTATAAGCAAACAGACGGTGTAGCCATGGGCTCTCCCTTAGGTCTCACTTTTGCCAACATCTTCTGTTCTCGCTGGAAGAACGCATGTTAGATGAGTGCCCACTCAGGTTCCATCCACTCTTTTTATAGTAGGTATATTGATGACACCTTCGCCTTATTTAAAATGACTGTGATATTGACTCCTTTTTATCATACTAAACATAGTAACATAAATTTACCGTGGAAAAGAGGTGAACAATCATTACCTTTCTTAGACGTTCTTGTCACTAGGGAGATAAAGGCTCTTTTAATACATCTGTTTTTAGAAAGAAAACTTTTACTGTCTAGGATCCAATTACTATAGTTCTTGTTTTTATGATTTTAAACGTAAACTATATTTTTACTCTCCTCCCCAGGGCGTTTGTTTTTTTTTTATTACATCGAACTGGCAATCCATCCACCAAGAAATCAGTTTCCTTTCTGGATATTTTACGAATAATTGCTTCCCACAGACTCTGTTTTATAAAAACTCAGTTTGTTTTTTAACAAACAATTCGCTAATGTCACCAAACCATGTACAGTACCAAAATTAGCTTTTTATGCCATTAATCTGAAATTAATTCCAATAAACTCGCTAACAATCGGTTCCTTTTTCAGATATAAAGAACGATTGGACCCTCTCTTGACCTCCAACGTGGTCCATAAGTATACTTACCCTAAGTGTAACTCTGGGACTATATCGGATCCACGAGGAGGTTACTGCGGGTCAGAATCGAGTCTCATCGGGGATTAAAAGTTTCCGTACTGGCTGTAGGCTCTCCAATCCCGAACATTCTAATATAAGAAACCATTCAAAAAATTGTGAAATATATATAGAACGAAGCCATTTCCGAATCATAGGCCAAGCTAGCAATGCATCAGAACCTGCCTATCCTAGAGTCATTATTTATTAAACAACTGGTTCCCCAGTTAAATAACCAGACCTCCTCCACACTGTACCTGAGTCTAACTTTTATTTATGTATTGTCAATCTGTCTCTTGGCCTCTCGGCATAAGGTTGTTAGCGGTCTTTTTTTATTTTTTTTGTTTTCGTTTCTGTATATTTTTTAAATTGTGTTGTAATTGATAAATGTTGAATTTTAGAGTAATTTTTAAAGTAATTTTTAAGTAAAATTTAAAGTAATTTTATTTTTTGTTTAACAGATTCCGAAGATGTAATAATGATATTACGAAAACATAGGAAATAAAGAATTAAAATGAATTACAACGTTTCCAATGGTCCACCTTCACGCTGATGTGTTCCTACTGGCCGTTGCCTTCCTCTGTCTCCTGATACTGTATATATATATATATATATATATATATATATATATATATATATATATATATATATATATATATATATATATATATATATATATATATATATATATATATATATATATATATATATATATATATATATATATATATATATCTATATATAGTATATATATATATATATATATATATATATATATATATATAGATATATATATATATATATATATATATATATATATATATATATATATATATATATATATATATATATATATATATATATATATATATATATATATATATATATATATATATATACATGCTTAAAAAATCACAGTAGATGCACGTGACTTCACTAAATATCCGAATACCATAGGAAAATTTATAGTTAGAAAGCGCTTGGGATTTCTGACTATCATATTCTTGTGATATAAAATTATATATCTATTTATATATATATATAGTATATATATATATATATAATCTATATATATATATATATTATATATATAAAATTCGAGCTATAAATGTCCTTTAATATCTAATTCGCTCTACCTCGGAATGATATATTCATATATGTACCGAAGGGGAATTTTTTAGTTGATAATAATTTCGTCCCCTCATGGGATCGAACCACCGTCCAACGGACAGAAACGAAATCCGTACCGACAGTGACGTTAGCGATTCGGCTAACAAGTAAGGTTATAGGTTTATATCGATTCTGACCTTACAAATCACCGTCGAACTCGGTTTTTTTCGTAATTAGAATCGATATGAACCCCCTCTACCATGCTAGCCAATTCGAACGTTTGACGCACGTAGCCATATTATGCATAATTATCAACATCACCGTGATTCATATAAATTTTCATTTGAGCTACAAATGTCCTTTAAATATCTAATTTCGCTCTACCTCGGAATTGATTTATTTTCATGTATGTACCGAAGGAGAATTTTTTAGTTGATATTTTGTCCCCTCATGGGATCGAACCACCGTCCAGACAGTAACGAAATCAGGACCTGGAGATCTGAAGCAGTTGTATTGTTTGTTTTGCTTTGAAATTCTCCTATTCAGTATCTGGACTTTTGATAACTATAGTATTTGAACCAAGTCTCACACAATTGCATCGATCTTATTTTTTTTTTTTTTCTTATGAAATTCTACATTGTTTTTAGATGCTAAGTCTATTCAGTATTTGAACTTTTCGATAACTATGGGATTTAACCAAGTGCCATTCAATTGTATTGATTTGATTTTATGGATTTTTATTTGTTACCGAAGAAGCTATGCTTCTTTTAACAAGTCTCATCATACCATTAGCACGAAGTGTGTGCTGGTACAAAGTGCTCTGGCAAGGTGGTAACTGGCCTGATTCAACATCCCCTTGGCGGCTCTGAAACATTTTCGTACCTTAGTTGATTAACTCTCAGACACCTTGTATTGCGCAAATACAATTTACATGTGAATTCTTCAATGAGTTCAAATATTGCACTAGAAAGCTGCCAACTTGAACCAAGTTCAGAGAAAGCCACTTGATATTCTGGTTTTGAATGATTAGTTTTAATGCCTTCAGCTTGCCTTGTCCAGCCAATGCTCTAATAGTGTCGCATCCAGTTTCCATTGCCATGAATGGCCCAATAACCGTAAAAATTTTTACATTTCTCGCACTATCCCCAATAGCACTACTCAATTTGCTGGTGTCGACCAGTCTGATGCGCAGTTTAGTGCCCCTTCTTATGAATATTTGACTCTTTATCAGATGGCTTAGAGCAAGACAAATGATTAAAACATCTGTGTCATCTGATATTAATAGCAGTGAGTTGAATTCTTCTGCTATGCTTAGCATGTAGAAGCAAACGAGTATCAGCTTCTTCTTGACTTGATGCCAGTTCTTCAACTATTTGACAGTCATTCTGGGTTAGTTTCAGACATTTGTTTCCAAATGTTACAAACATGACTTTCTCTCCAAGTTTAACTCTTTTCTCTGGATCTTTCCAGCTTTCAGCCAGGATTACAGTCAGGTTGTTCTTGCTTTCTGCACAAGTGAGCAGCCTCCTCCAATTCTTTATCTTATGGCCTGGTCTAATCTGCTTAAATGCTATACCCATCTGTGAACCATGTCCACGGCTTTCCCGTTCAGCAGTCTTGATTGATTGGTCTCTATAGATATCAAACACTATATCAATTCTTTTACTTTTTGGCTGCATAAGAATCTGGCTAAGCACTTTATCTGATAACTCATCAAAAGTATGATTCTCTCCTTGGGTCTTTTGAATGAGAGCCATGGCATCAATAATTGTAGCATGAGCTCACTTATTTCTTCTGCTGGATGTACTTTTCCTTCTAAATGCTTCCCCAAAAGAGCCTTATTGGTTTTCTTCATAGTACCATCAGCATTAGCTAGTGCCCTAGGTAGAGGACCAAGAGGGTGACTGAAAACATCTAACTGTCCAAACAATTTCGGTTCTGTGCTATCAGAAGCCATGTTACCAAAAAGCCCGGCGATCTGCCTTGAGCATTACTTCAGTCTTTGTTCCCTTGATAGTTCTTCCTTTCTTCATGTTGTGGAAGGTTTTCAGGTTCAGTCTGTTTATGGTATCATAGAATCCCTCCCCCTGCTGTAGACGCTGTACTTGAAACTTTAGGTACGCTTCCTCTCCCTTTTGTTTTGCTGACAATAAATCCTGGGAGACCTCTGGGGGCGCAGCTGCTCCAGTGGAAAGGCTGATTACATCTATGGGGTCTTGCTGGAAAGGATTGATCCAGTTATTTTCAAAGCAGATCTACTAGTGATTGATACGTCAGCTTCATCTCTCATAATGCGAGTTAATTCAAGGTCTGGATGACTTAGACTTGAACAATGGATGGATATTCTTTCCTATTACTGCCTCACAGCAGCAGCTCAGTGTTCTGCTGTTAAATAATAGCGAGACACAGTACCAGGTTTAAGACTAAATTCCACGTGTAACCACAGCAGTTTGGGTGTCCTTGTTGACAGTTTCTTCAGTAGTTTGGTCTACTGCAATGCATGCAAATGGATTAGTTGAACTGAGTTGCACTGAAAATCCACTATTAAGAAAATGAGCATACAACTGTGGAAAATTCTCCTTCAAATGAGTCATCTGTGCATAGTACACAGGGAGATATCTGGCATAGTTGGTTTTGTCCATCGCAAAACACCAAGGAATTACCTCACGAATGCATGCTATATGAAGCAGCCAGTCACCTTAACTGTCAGCTCGCAAGAGCCCAAGAAGTGTCTCAACCATTTCTATGTATGTCATCCAGTATGATGCCAACAGACCCTTGTTTTTCATGTCACACATATATTCATGGAACAGCAGCAAGACTCTTTTGCAAGAGTTGTTTTCCAATACATCATGATAAATTGAAGCACAAATGTTTTGATGCAGTTCATTTAGTACACCTTTAGCTTCAGATAAACATGGTAGAGCATCAGGGTGTTTATCTTCTTGCCATTCCTGAAATGCATGCCAGGCAAGCCTCATTAAGGCTTAATACATGAGCTTATGAAAACGTACTGCTCTGTTGTATTGTTTTCCTTCTAGCACTTTGTTAATAGATCCCTCAGCAATAACTCCAGATTCCACAGCTAAATCCCGTAGTCCTGCATCACCATACATTTTTCCAATTGTAGACATAAAATTGCATATTGTGTGGAAATTCCCCATCATTAATAATATCTTTCCCTATTTTTCTGGATACTTCCATGCAATTTCTGTTGCCTTAGCAAACAAAGCTTGATCCAGGATAACTGCTATGCTGTCTAGGTGGGGTGATGACTGAATAGTGAAGGATTGATGGAGGATTTCCTGTACAGTTGTCATTTCTGTTGCAGGAGTATTTATTGTTAGTAGGTACCCAACTGTGTCTGATGCAACTGGCATATTGTCTCTGGTTAAAATGTTGAAGCCTGTCCACGAACTTACTGTTTGATTTGTTGGGTCCTGTGCCCGCTCTCTTATAAATAGAATATTTCTTCCGCTGTGCCCTCCAACGCAGCATCCTTTAATACTTCAGAAAGGTCAGCTGCTGTTACTGGTGCTGGACCATTCCTTTTGCCTGCAGTATACACTGGAAGTGGTATGTCAGAGGATCTGATTGTTCTCTTCTTGTCCTTTTTGTTTATGGATAATTGGGGTTTAGGTGGGGCACATGTCATCGATTTAGCCTGTACAATTATTCCATTCACACGATGTGAAGTTCCTGCTCCACTGAGTACCTCCTCTTGTCTGTCAATGTTATCAAATGTTAGCACTGTAGGAACACCAGGATGGATATATGAAGGTAATGGGAGCCTATTGTTATCTGTGTTCTCTAGCTTTTCAAGACAGAGTGCAGTGTCAATCTCTTCTAAAACTGAATATGAACATGAATGTCCCAATCGATTCAATGTTTTAATCAGCTCAACATTTCCTGTAAGTGTTTTTACAACCAAAGGAAGCAGGACATGCTTGGGTGTAAGCACCTTACATACAGTCACACCAGATATAATGTCTTGAGCAATAGACCATGACAACCTATTAACACGCAAGGTGGGTGCCTGTTCTTTTCCACAATGTAAGATCCAGAGAAACTTCATGAGATTGTCTGGTATGGGCAAATATCCTTCACTAAGTTCTTGAGGGTGTGGAGGCCATGTTTGTTCTAGGGTTTCACATTTTATTTCATGGCGTAAAAACTGGGCAATCTTGACTATTAAACAATCAAAGTCATCATTTTGGGTATATGCCTGAGGTTTGTTCTTTAACAGTATATTTTCATTAATGACTGATTCGTACGACTAATTGTCAGGTCTCAGATAGACCAGGCGAGATATGGTGAAGAAATGTAATGCCTCTCCAAACTCAGCCTTAAGTTTACGGCGTAGATGGTTCTTTGTGGCATCGATAACTTCATATATTCCTTTCTGGTTCATGAAGGTTATAACCTTTGATGCGAGCTCAGTTAAGGGAAGAATTCGTGGTTTATTGAAAAGATCATTACGAATAAATTCACTCAACATTTTCATAGCTGCTTTCTCCACTTTCTGGTAAAGTGTAGCCTTTGTAACAGGATTTATGATAGTGTGCC
>NC_061100.1:54542393-54549893 GCF_015104395.2 Macrobrachium nipponense
TGCACGTAATGTTCTTTGGTTCCTAAAGAATTTCTGCCTCCGTGGAACTGTTTGTTTCTCGTTATCAAGGTAAATCGCTAAGCTCTTTCCTCTGTTTCCGTTCTCTGCTTGCCTTTGCGAGGGCACATTTTTATCTTTAATCTGTTCTATGTATATGTCTGTTATTGTTGAACTTTTACTCTTTCACGGAGAGCGTTATTTAGTTTTCATAGCCTCAGGACATTTTATTTTAGTGACTGTAGATTTTATTCTTAAACTAACAACATCCCCCTCCCCCTTACTCCACCTCCTTAATTGTTATCCGTTTTGTGTTTTATTTTTTCTAAGAAATCGAAGTCGACGTTCGACATGGTTCTTTGTATTGAAAGTCGGAGAGGACAATGTGGAAATAAGAACTTCTTGATAGCGAAATTAAGACTTTCAGTTTCCACTAATGATACTATGTTTTAATAATCTCTGAGTGATTTTCATGTTATCTTCGACTCCGAACTTTCTGTTCATTACTATTTACTAAATTAAATCACGTGACTGAAAATTAGGCATTGCCAGTACCACTGCACTAGACGTGCAGAAATTGTATACAGTTCGAGTGTTTCCGATCTATTGTTGTCTAGTTACTGGAGGCCAGACTTCATATTTGGATGTCACCCACATACTTGAACTTCTATACTAGTGGCAAAAATAATCGAAGTTGCATTTCAATGAATCTAAATAACAGTAACCGCCATTTGTTCCACGGCTAGATTTATCGCTTGAGTGCCACCCTTACAATCCATTCCCTACATTCCAGAAAATGATCCTGAACCGATACGATTTGAAATCTTAGAAAACTGTCAGACAACCATCAGGAAATTCATTATCATCGGTATGCTCCGTTGCTGTTCGGGAAATATCGTGGCAGTCAAGTATTTTTCATTTTTAAGCATGCATTAAGATTTACCTTAATTGACAACTTCGAATGTGCCAACCACCAAACACCTGAACCTCCCACCGTGCCCCGCCTTTTTTTTTTTATTTATGAAAGAATCTGAATGTCAGCATTTTTTAACTTAGGAAGCCACAGCTTCCTAAATTTTCAAGGGACGTAATTGTCAGATTATTTTTCTTTATGTAGTACCATATATATATATATTATATATATATATATATTATATATATATATATATATATATATATATCTATAGATATATATATATATTATATATATATATATATATAATATTATATATATATATATATCTATATATATATATATATATATATATATATATATATATATATATATATATATATATATATATAATATATATATATAATATATATATATATATATTATATATATATATATATGTATGTATGTATATTTTTTTTCTCATCTGCAGGACGTTAGTCCTATTTTAGCATTCATCAAAATACTTCTTATTTAGTTCTGTATATGTATTTTTAGGAGGGGTAAATCTGTTTATTGGAATTTCTATAAAGGTTCATGGTCCATTTCACTAGTCCAATAAGAATTATTACATGAAATTTTAGGAACAATGACCCAAGCAAAAATTGGAACAGCAGAACCGACAATAGCCGAACCAAGTACGAGACTGAGAAAATGTATGGAGTAATCTGGTATCCTACAACAAATATGTAACATGGTTCCAGGAAGCCAAGACAGTAGAAATGGGGAGAATAGAACAACCAGCTAAACAAGATGACCAATTGGATAGTCCCAGGTCCCAATGAAGTCCTTAGATACTGGCCCAAAAACTTATCCTAAAAAATTTTGCAGTTTGTCCAATTTGTATACTTTGATTTATGATTTTCAAATCTATTTCTTTACCTTTCTCCCATCTTTTGTTTTTATAAGATATGACTGCTTGAGTCTTATTTATGGACACTTTAAATCCTACAGATGAGGTCCATTCATCTATTTTTATTATAGACTTGTTAATGATGCGCTCTGCATGTTTAATGCAAGATGCTGAATAATATATAAAGGTTGCTTTTAATTCCGGTTGGTAGATTTTTACTAATTTCATTAATTGCTAAGGTAAACAGTTTGGCACCAACGACACTTCCTTGTGGAACACCATTTTCAAGTGGCAATGTTCTGGGCAATGTTCTGCACAAAGAATCATCAATTCTCACCTGAAAACTTTGATTTGTTAGAAAACTTTGGATGAACCTGGGTAAATGTCCACGAACGTTGTTGTTTTATAAAGTCTTTAATACAGGATACCTCCATGTAGTATCATAAACCTTTTCTATGTCAAAAAAGACAGCTACAGTTTTCGTTCAAATCCTCTGCTTATATGGTCTTCTAGGATAAGGAGAGAATCTAATGTAGACCTGTTACACTGTGACCCAAATTGAATGGAAGTTTATATTTTGTTTTCTCGAATGTGCCATGTTAGTTGAGCGCTTACCATCTTTTCAAGTAATTTGCATAAGCAACTTGTTAGAGATATTGGTCTATGATTATTAATATTGCTTGGATCCTTTCCAGGTTTGGGGATAGGAATTATTACAGCTTTACGCCATTCATCAGGAAATAAAGTATGACTTTGCCAAAGGTGCTAATTGGTCGATCATCTCAAAACAAATATTGTCACCTCCAGGGGCAGATCATATTCCAACTCTTCCATATTGAATTTACTGTTATAATATATATCTTCTTGTGTTTTGAAATGTATTGTTATTAGTTCTTCATTATTTTTCTTTGTGCAGAAGTGTTCATCTAAATTTTTATCGCTACTTACATTTGCTAAGTTTTCTCCTATTATATTACTTATTTCTTTTGGATCAAGTATTCTTTTTCTATCTTTCAATATGGCATGTCTAGGAGATTTAACATGGGTACCATTTATTTTTCTGAATTTTTCCCATATTTTTGTATGGGAGTATTAGCAGAGAGATCTGATACATATTTCCTCCATGAAATTATTCTTCCTTGAATTACTTCCTTTTTGAATTTTGCAAATACTTTGTTGTATATAGGTTTTAATGTATAAATTTCTAGTAATAATATAGTCATTATTTGTAAAGTTCCTTCTAATTTTGGTAACGTATTATTCATTTTACTGAACTTTCTATTTAAATTATCTAAACGTCTCCTTATTGAGTGTTTTATATTAATTAACTCTGTTAGTGTATCAGACCACCATGGGACTTTGTGTTTTGTTGGATGGGGCTTTGACTTTGGTATTGCTTAATCACCTGCCTTTTTAATGAAGTCAACAAGGATTTTGTTAGTTTCATTATGGTCTTGTAAATATTCAAATGGTTGTACATTTCTTGTGTGCATTTCATATTTCTCCCATTCTGCTCTATAAATGTTGTGATGAGGAACATATTTTGCCGGATTATTGGAAATGTACAAGTCATCAACTATATTCCAATCTATCCTGTCAAATATATTTGTTGTACAAAGTTAGGTCTAATGAAGAAAAAGTTCCATGTGTTTTCGAGAAATATGTACTAATTTCGTCATCATTTATACAGCACATGTTGTTTGACTCCATGAACTCCTCACTTTTACTCCCTGCTCTATTTGAGATTGTATAGTTACATTCCCCTATTGGGTTGTGAGCATTAAAATACCCTACTATCAATGTAGGTTCTCTGGCATTGCCAAAGAAATCCTTAAGTTTTTCTATTTCGTAATTTTTGTTAGGTTGGTAGTATATATTATAAATTAAATAATTACAGTTTTTTATTCGTATTTTGATACTTGATATTTGCAAGTCAGCAAAGTTTACAGGTACTCTGTCATAACATACTTTGGTATGTACATATATAGCAGTACCTAAATATCCTTCTTCTTCTCTAGATGTAGATACTAAGGTATATTTATCGATTGTTGATATTGTTTTATTGACATGTTGTCAGCATAATATCATTGGTTCGTATTCTTTCAGTAAGCGTTGTAATTCTTCCAAATGTGATCTGGTCTGGAAACCATTTATGTTCCATTATATTATATAATCATTGAAAATATTATGTTAAGGGTGTTCAAGCCTTACTTTCTTATTTTGTATGATCTATTTGCATTTTTTCTAAAATTTTATTTACGACATTCATTTGTTTTTCCTTAAAAGACATTAGGTGTCCAATGCACATACAGCCTTTTTTGTGAGTCTCTAGACTAGTGGATTCTTTACTTCTATATTTTATAAAATTTCATATAGTATTTGTTTAACTGTTTTTTGTTATTTTTCTGTTTTTGTTGCATAATTCGATGAAACATTCATTATATCCACATGTGTTTTTATGTGTCCTCCTTTTTTTCATTTACTCATAGTGCACCAATTACTGGTGATGGAGTAATCTCTTCTCCCTTCACATGATCATTTTTGTCTATGGTGCTCTCCTCTACTATTTCTTTATTGTTCTGGGTATTTCCATTCATTGCTTCTATTATTACTTTAGGTGACAAAGGTATGTTCTTATCATTTTCTTGTCTGCGCCCTTTTTTTCGGATCCTTTAACAGATACTTCTCTAATAATTGTTGGCTTTTTGGTTTTGGGTGGAGTTCTCTCTAAAGGCCTCTTTTTATCTATAACTTCCAGCTCATAATTATCCCGTAATGTTTCGGTGATGCATGCATCATTTTCTTGTGTTTCCATTTCCTTTAATATCTCAAATGAATTTGAACATATATTTGCACAAGTTTCTTGGTTTCTTGTTATATTAGTGTCTTGTAAAGTTATTTTTTCTTCTGATTTTAATTCTGTATTACATATATGATACATACACTCCTCAGACCTAGCATGGTGATTTTGGCCACAGTTCACACATTTTGGTTCACCACACTTCCACTGCGTCGTATGTTCGTCAGGTCCACAATACGCACATATAGATTTATTTCTCCAAGTTTTCCATGTATGTCCATATTTACTACAGTTTTGGCACTGTAGTGGCTTTGTAACATATGGTCTCAGTTCTCTGTTTTAATTTTGAAAGGTAATTGTTGGACTTCAAATTTTATTTTTGCTATTCTCAATGTATTCATTATTTCATCTACTGGCTATACTGTATATTTCACAATCTTGCACGTTGTTGTACCTTTTTTTAAGGGAATTCAGCAAAATATTTTTTGCAATTGGCTCCTCACTTTTAGGAAGTACTACAGTACCCTGTACGCTGTTCATACTGTCATGTTTTCTTATCTTTACCTTTATATTATCAATGTTCTTTATAGTTAAATAATTTTCAAATTGGTTTTTTGCAGTGGTTTCTATTAACCATGCCTGATCTTTTATTTGTATAAATGACATTTCTGAGGTTGGGTGCCTACTTAACAAATAATTTTCCAATCTTAATGCAGATATTTTTTTGTCGGTTTCCAAGGTCAAGAATCTTGACCAACTTCCACTCCGGAAGAGGGGTCAATTGAGTCAAGGTGGGTCAATTCTATATTTACTTTTCCTTTGTGGTTTGTATGGCATTAAGTTTTAATACCAGCCTGCTCTTCATTACCTGGGATTGTCTCAGAATAGTCGTAGGGATTTTTGTTTTGTTTTCTATATAACAAGATTAAATACTTCGTCCAGGATTAGATCCCTCCCACAAGGGTCGTCAGTCCCATGAGATCGGACCCAGCACTGCGGGCATGGCTTGACATGAAAATTTCTACTCGCTCGACCACGTCAGGTGCTCTAGTTTTACGGGTGGAGTGGCATGCTGTCCAACTCCACCCTCCATCAAGTTAAAAGAGTAGTCAATTCAAAAGTCCAAAACTATGCCAAGGTCGTCAACGAAAGAAGAAGGGAAGAGGGAAAATTTACAGGAGGAGTACAGGAGTTAAAGGTCCCAATGTTCAATTGGAACCACATCAGAGACGTAGGCATAAAGGGCCATAATTTCTCTGCAGTGGATCCATAAGCCCCCCACTTCGTCAAGGAGTTGGGATCAGGGGGGGGCGGGGGGAGGTTACAGCATAAGCGATGAACAGCTGGGTAATATTTGATTTGAAAATATATCAATATATAGGAAACCTTGGCGTATTATTAAATGGATAAGCAAATGACAATGCTTTTCCGTTATTCCAATTTGTCTATCTATATATCTATCTATCTATTGTGACATGAAGACGAACAATTATGTATCTTATGATATCTTTGTGAAATTTATGAAGCAAATAAATTGTTGATTTTCAGTTATGGTCGCACATCGTTAATATTAATGAAAGAACCATGTAATGAATCATGCAACAGAAATTAATCTATTTTCCGTTGGGTACGAAATCATTCAGTTCCTGTCACAGTATGATTATATAATTAGCTTTTTTGATTCAGTGTTTTGAATAGACTGCTTTATAGAAAATATCAAATACCATCAAATATAATTTTAAGATCTTGCTTTGGTAATAGTTACTATCCGAATATGCAATAATATGATTGGAATGCTCCTTTTTAGTTTAAATCCTTGTATAGGTGAATTGTAATTTACTGAACGAATAATCATTTTCTTGTATATGAAAACTGTCTTCCAGTAATGGAAACTTCAAACTGACTTGACCGCTCATTCTCTTTCAAAGCTATATCCCATAAAGAAAATAACTACGTACATATATCTCTAATAGAGTACATGCAATTACTATACAAAATGATCATATTTTAGTTTAGAAAAATTTAATATCTATTTTTAATTTCTTTCCTACTTTTATAATATTCTTGTTACAGATATTGTTACTAAAATTACTGCTCTTATCTCAGTTGAATCCATATTTTCTATTTGTCTTTATAATTCGATTTTAGATCATAATAATTGGAATTCGAAATGGTTGTTTTCAAAACTAAGAATGAAAGGTAGATCTAGGGTACTATTCTGCGGCGGTCTAGACTATGGCAGTTGCGGTTTTCCTATGCAGTTTTACCTCCTGAACAAAAGTTTTAAGTAATATTTATTCGGACGACTGTAATTAACCCCCAGGGGCCAGTGCTAAACACGGCGAAATACATTGGACGCCTTAATCCCTAACGGATGTCGTATCCGCGGTTACATTCCTTGCAGTCCGTGCGGAGCTATTCTGTAGAATTACCGAATGAAATGCAGTTCCTCTCAAGATTTTTTTAGCCTTACCTTATGATCACCACAGTACGGAGGCGTGCGAAGGGCATGGAATTTAAGTACAAAACAGGGCTTCTTGTGTACAGTGAGGAGTTTGATAGTGGTAACACTGAAATTGCATAAAAGAGATGGCAGGAATTACCATATAAAAGTTTGTATAGTGTTGGTGAACCAAAAGGTAGCAATCAATAAATGGTACTGGAGACTCCCGAACCGCTGGATATGACAACATATGTTGAAATCGTTTACAGGGCGCAAATAAGCCCCACATATCCGAGTAGAATTAGTTGAAGAATTAGTGGACCAAAAATACAAAGGTAAATCTTTGAGAAGTTTTACAAAAGATTAGGCCTAACGGCTCAAAACCACGCGGGAGTCAATTAAATGATTATACAGGGGAAGAGACTGACTACCAAAAATTACCTTGGAATGAATAA
>NC_061100.1:54552393-54569893 GCF_015104395.2 Macrobrachium nipponense
TAAGTGTTATAAAACAAAAAGTTGTGAACAACTTTCATTGAGTGGTATTTTTTCAAAAAACTATTATTTTAAGAGATATTTGAATTTTAAGAGAATTCCAATATGGCGACCATTTTCCAATATGACAGCTAACTCTAGCACTAGTGTTCATGGGACTTTTGATATGTTGTTCAAGCCACAAATCTACATGCGTGCTAAGTTTCAGCTTTTATCTAATTATTTCACCTCAAAACCCTAACATTACTGGGGTATTAGGCCCAACTGGGTCCTTACCCCTTCGTATGCTGCCCTAGACCATCATCAACCGAATTTGGACGGGCACCCTCCATTGGCGCCCTTAAGAAGCGGGATCCGATGATCAACCTCTAAAGTAAAGTGCAGGTTTCTAGTGGCAGTCTGTATTACTTTACATCCCTCTGTTATTTTCCTGTGTCTGTGTTTGTGCGAACATCCAAAGTGACTCAAGGTCATTCCTCCACAGCTGTGCTCCCTTATCCTAGAAGATACTTTGACTTAACAGCTGTGGTTCCCTGGAATGTGGTTGTGTGCATATCCCTCACCCCCCCCAACCCTTCTCAGTACAGTAACGGTTGAGTAGTAATTGATTCATTCTTTGTCGTCTGAGGAAGCACTGAGAACATAAGATTTATAATAAGTATCAATCCATTTGTGTATCGCACACGTATTTATAAGACGTCTGTGTTGCAGGTATTCCTGCTACATCACTGCTGTGAGGTGGATCTTTCCTATCCTTAGAAGCTCTGGACCCCTTAGATGCACGCTGCAAATCAACCCACATATCCCCGAATGCGTGTTCATTGCTCCATGCAATTGTTTCCAGTACCAGAACGACCTTAGTGTCCTTGCTGGTGGCCTGAAGAATATCACAATTGCACAAGCTAGCTCTTGTGGGTCTCTGAAGGAGACGGGATGAATAAGGAAGGGAGTAGGAGAAACTGTCGGAACAAGGGATGAGTGTAAGGAATAATATGTGAAGGGCTGGCAATCAACATCCTGTCCAATTACCTTAGTCTATGGATGAGACATTCATAGATAGAACCAGACCTTCAGTAGAAGGTCTTTGTTCACTTGCAGCTCTTCACTAGGGAATCAAAGAGAGAGTGCTCCTCATCAGACAGTGCTGTGGTATTTCAGGTGTGACAGCTTCAAGAGTGATGTCGGGTAAGACTGAGACAAAGTCTGGCTTTCAGACGGAGTAGTAGTAGTAGGGGAAGCTAGCCGTGGGTCATCACCAAGACACAGAGCGACTGGCACGGGTCGTTGGACTCGGGCATGACATCACTTTGGTTGGGCATAATGCCACGGGAACTGGCTTGGGCAGAATATGATTTGATAGGCCATGTCAGGCAATACTTATACCCAGTTTTTTGGGAGTCACAGGAAGTGTCTACCTGTCAAAACGGTGGTATTCTCCATCAGTCCTTTCATCCCTGCTCTAATCCGACAGAGAAGCGTATGGCAAGAAAAGGTACAATGGGGTAATAAATTAGATCAAGAGATTTGAGTTGGTAGGCGGGAATGCAGGTACGAGGAGGCAGAGCAACAGGTGCAGGATATTGTGACAATACGGTGAGGATGAGAGGACCATATACAAGAGGGTGTGAAATCTAGCAAACTAGGGTTAACCTCTGTCAACGACTTTCGTGAAAATAGTTTGGGGACCGAAGCACAATGGTGAGAAGGGAGCAGCAATCCTTAAGTCTCCTGTTCCTTCTCAAAATCTGAGGCTGTTATTGGCTTAAGGCCTTCAGCTGAATGTGACTAGGGTACGAGAAGCGATAAATCAGCTTTGACACGTCGTTAAAATTACATTGACATGTTTTATGTGTGCAAGACGTCATTAAGAAACAATGGGACAGAAGCCAAGTCAAAAATGTCTCACGACTCTCAAAAATATCACAGCAATAAGGCTTTGCTTTTACTTTACAGTACATGTAGCAGTTACTTTATTTCTTTCGATTTCCTTATATTTTCGAATTCTCCCTCGTTTTCAAAATTTTCTCCCAGGTTTGTAAATAGAAAAAGAAAAGAAACCAGTGTCCATTAAGCAATGGTATAATTTTAAATACTTGTAACTTCATAATTATACATGATAGAATTAATCTGTAAAAAGGATAAGAAAGCTTAAGTTTTTCTGTTTTTTCGACTCTTCTGAAGTTTTATTTATTATTTGTTTTATAAAATATTTTTCAAAATTTTCTATAGTTAAAAATGACTTTTTTCTAAGTGTTATTGTCTCAAGCTTCACTATAAGAGAAAGCAAAATTTGTTCTTTGGTTAGCTTAGTTAAAATGTATGGGTCCTGTCCAAAGAAGGATTACAAGTACATTGTACCTCAGCCTACTAAAGAACACAGTTTACTTTCTTTTCTAGTGAACAAGAGATCTAAAAAAAAAAAAGTAATTTTTAACCTCCCAAAATTTTTTAAAAATTTGATATAAACAAGTAATCAGTAAAAATTCAGAAGAACAGGAAAACGAGGTACATAATGCTTTCTTATCCTTTTAATAGATTAATTCTATCACAAATAGTTACAAAGTTACAAAGTATTTTAAATTGCACCATGACTTTATGGACACCCTGCATGTATATTAGATATATATATATATATATATATTATATATATATATATATATATATATATATATATATATATATATATATGTGTGTGTGTGTGTGTGTGTGTGTGTGTGTGTGTGTGGTGTGTGTGTGTGTTTGTGGAGGGACGGGTGTTTCTTTTTGTATAAGTGTATCCACGTTTAACTTACTGGAGTGCTCCCACTTTCTTTATGCGGTATTCCGATATGTGAATCCTTATTGAAAGTCCATTGCAGTTTGAGTAGTTTTAAAATGATAAGCGTATGAATGTTATTAAAAATAGTATCATCCTACTATTATTACACCAAAATCTTTCTGTCTTGCATATCTTTGTGGTTGTTCATAGCTGAATAGGATTTGTAATGTTTTTTTTTGTACTAGGTAACATCTCTTGGATGTGTTCATATTTGACAAGACTTTGGTTCTAAATGTACTTTTGTTGTAGAGTTTTCTAAATTCTCTCTATTTTTCAGTCACATTTTACGGTATTTATTATGCCACTGAAACATAATTTTTCACTGTAAATCTACCTAAATATAGCTATGAAAAGTCTGCAGACAGCCGTCTTCAATATTGGGATCCCTGACAAATATATCTAATAATATCTGTATGAGAAGCGGAAAATCCTTGTTGCTGTTCTTCCTAGACGAAGTGAGCTCTCCGCAGGTGTCAAATATGTCTTAATTAGCAACGTTTAGTTTTCTGAAATATTTGAGACTTGGAAAATACTTTTCAAGATCAATTTTCTGTATTTTTTAAAAACCAGTTTCTTAATCTGTGACCAACTTTGGTCATTTCAGCTTAAATTTGAACTTTAGAAATGTAGCCAGGATCTGTCCTTAAAAAAAGTCTATTATCCAAAGAACAATAAGTTGCATTGACGATGGCATTTCTGAAATAATCTTATATGGAAATATTTAACTATTGTGTCTAAGCTACTTTTGAGAATACCACATCTTTGGATAAGAGAAGGATATTTATACTCCAATTCCCTTTCTTAGCTGAACATCGGTCTCTCATCTTCTGACTTACATTCTACCCCAAAGATGTGGTAATTTTGATCTAATAATCCATTGAGTGTGATCTATATCCTAAAAGAAAATATTCACCTTATCATCTGTGACGGACATTTGGTTGGGAGAAGTTGTGGTAAATATATTAAATACTCCATAAACTTCCCAGAAGAATGTAAAGCCTACTGCGCTGTTTCCAATACCATGACCATCCAGTGAAATTGACTCCAAGGATTCATAATGATCTGATATTACTCAGGTATTTCCCAGTTGCTCAGTGGGTTATGATAACCCAGTGCATTATGGTAAACATATCAGTCCGTCTGTTAGTGCTAATATTAATAAACCAGGATTACTATGGTAGTATTTGTTGTTAACCAGAGGTTATGATAAAGACAAAACGAGGGGAAGGACCCAGGCTTTTGTAGCATGATTGTTTCATTACGTCATTTACACTCAAGAAATTACTTACATACAGTAACCAGGTGTATTTATCCAATCATATAGAATATATCTTGTATTCTTTGAAAACAGTCCTTTTAATATTTTGCTTTCAGTTGCAGTTTTTCAAAGATTCTGACATTTCTACCACCCTCTTTTACTGTACTGTGTTGCACTGATAACTTCTGCCATAGTTATCTTCATCTGATATTTCAAACAGCTTGTGCTTATAATCTGTAGATGCTACTAAATTTTCTGTAAGAAGTGTGTGGCACATTACCCACCATCGTCCTCCTATTTCCATTTGACAAAAATATATACAAATGGTAGTATCTTACTAATGCTTTAAGAAGAATTTGTAGAAATATCAGGCCTGGAGCAAGGACCCTTTCATTGACAGGAATGAGTGGAAATAAATAAAAGGTTCTATATTTAATCACTCTGACTCTCAAGATTCATTGCTTATAAATGGGTTCCTCCTCATCCTTCTTTTTGAAGAATTAGTTTTGACCCTGCACCCACCTAGGTTATCTGACAAGGAAAAGCTTTCTTATTTGAGTGCGTATGTGTGTGTAAAATTGTACGACTTTAAGCTTATGACGACTTTTCTGCATACGTAGCAAAACTTACAGAAATTAACTTGACTAGAGGTCTTTGGCAAAAAAAAAAAAAAAAAAAAAAAAAAAAAAAAAAAAAAACAGCAGGTCACTAAAGCCTCTATTACATATACTAGGTCTTCTTAAAGAAAAGAAATGTAGAAATTAATGTCCTACAGGTGGCAATATACTGTTACCAGGTCAAGGGGAGTTACACTCCAAACCTACTGATTTTTCACCTGGTATGAAAAATGGTAACGTAGGTGGAACGAATTAAAATTTTATGCAGTAGTCGCGAATTGTGCTGTTAATAAGAGTTAGTTTTCGGTGATGTGAGAGGACTTAACCCAGGCAGTGGGACCTCAGTGTGGAAAGTATATTTCTTGTTTCTGTGAAGGATAACTCCATGTTTCGGACACCCTGCTCAACGAGCATCATAGATTAATTATAAATAAGTTTCTTTCATTTTACACTTGAGGAGTTAATGAAACTTTAGAAATGAAAGTAGAATATATGTGTTAATTAGGGAATGTAAAATGCATTCTTTTAAAACAATATTGGGGTTTTATTAAAGAAGGGAGACAAAAACGGCTTGCATTAACTTTGGTTTAACTCTCAGTAGGCTAGTGGCTCCTGTTCTTCAGTTTCTCGAACATTAGCTTTTACTGACATGCACTCTATGTTTTCATATTCACACAAAGCGCCATCCCCGTAGGAGGGTAGCGCCGTCTGTGCGCCTCATGTGGTGGGCTGATGTCATTGTGAGAGTGTGTTTGTAGCTTCTCCTGCATCCCAGCCACACCCACATTTTAGATTTTCATGTTGTGGGGTTTTACTTTAGATCCTTATACGTCAACTCTATTTTTTTGGAGCACTTTGCCTTGCTGTCCAACCACTTCAACTTCCTATTTGCAATGCTTTTGTCGCTGAAAGATTGAAAGTGCCCCTGTGCCTGGCTTCACTGATTGAATTTCATAGCAGTTAGAAAAATGAGAAAGCACGGCAGCGTATAGACGGCATAACAAACATATTTGATGTCATATGAAACTGTAATTCTGTGGGGAGCTTATAAAAAAAGTACATTTCGCACTCAAATGACAATACATTTGACTTTGTGTGTTTCTGAAAAAAAGCGTTCAACCACTGAGAAATTTTTAAATAAATCTAAGGAAACTTTTCACTATCTTCGAATAACTATTCTGGAAAAAACCGATGTTAAGTAAAAAAAAAATATCACCTACGTGCAAGTAAAAGAGAGAGGAAGAAGAGAATTAACCTTTCTGCACCAACTCCAACCCTAGTCTCACAGCAAAAAAAAAAAAAAAAAAAAAAAAAAAAAAAAAAAAAGGAAAAGAAAAGAACCTGGGTACCCACATAGCATTTTTTTTTTTCTTGGGGTATTGTGTTTAGCCAAGCAAATTTTCACCAGGTTCTCACCTTCATGTGTTTAGATTTATGTTGCCTACGTCGCTCTCCTCCTTTTGAGTTCCCGTCCCACTTTGCGTGCCCGAACAAATTTCTTGTCTCTCATTTTCATTACACACGTGTGTACACAAACGCACAAACAGATATATATATATATAATATATATATATATATATATATATATATATATATATATATATATATATATATATATATATATATATATATATATATATATATATATTTGTGTGTGTGTCTATATGTGTATGTCTATGGTAAAATGGCCGTTTCTCTTAAATCTCAAATACGGTTATAAGTAATTTTATATTCAATATTTAATAATACTTATGACATGATGGAAAATATTATTGTATGTCTTCATAAATAAAAGAAAGAATTATTCTAAAATAAGATTATTACAGACTCTTTCATTTTGATCATAGTTGAGGTCTTGGTATAAAAAAATAAAAAAAATAATCACCATCTTCGTCTTTGTGTCAGTTGCTTGAAAACTTTGCTTTCTTATCTGGTCTAATCCGATGTTGTTAAAAGCTTGAAGTTCAGCAAAGAAGCAGAGACGGCTTAGTAGAAGGAATTCCCAGGCAAAGACGTTTGCCTTTTCAAAAGTTAGTAAAACTTCCCCAAGTTTTTTTCGGATTCTTTTTAAAGACTGATCATTTTCGAGGACAATTTCACTCTACTACTCTCAGAAAAAAAGAAACATATCAATAATACAGATAAGATTTTGAAAGGTAATTAACGACTGTCGTCACATTCTTCTCCCCTTTCTTGCAACTCTGTTTTGCAGAATTGGTTGTGACGTCTGCGGTGTCATTCGTACCAATTGGATCATCTCAGGTGAGAAATAGACTTACCCAGCAGCAAATAGTGACTAAATATCCAATGTGCTCAACTCTTGGTCTATAGCAGTCTTTGTTATGGGATGAGTTCCCTAATTAAAGGTGGGATTCATCCAAGCTTACTTTCCTTTGTTTTCTTGTCATTTTAGCTTTTTATTAATCACTTTATTTGTTACTAGAATTGTCTACACTCCTTTAAATTATAGCTTTGATAATTTTGCTCTAAAGACAGTATTTTTCAAAATACCAATATTTTTTGTGAAAGTATGATTAGTTTCGGTTAGAATATTTGTTGTAATAGAATTTGAATCCTTTGTTCTTCAGTGAAAAATAAAATATCAAGCCAGTTCACCTTTATAACAGCGAAAGCTGGAAGCAAAATGACGATGAGCAAAAATACAGAGGCTTCATAAAAGGATATTTTACAATGTGTGTTTGGATGATACATGAGAGTCGTTTGAGAGGGTTTGGTCACTACCCGAGAATGAAAGAAAGTCACTTTGTAAAACGTATGCATGGTTCGGAAGTTGTCTTAGAAGGGAGATGGAGATGTTTGGTTTGCTTTCTACTAAAAGCTTCAGATCTGAAAGGGAAGTAAACGAATGTGTTCCATCCTCTGCTGAATTCGAACTCATATCTGGTACGAGGAATGAGGTCAGCATTAACGACCATGCTACGAAGACTGAGTTAGATGTGCTTGTACTAGTAGTATGTGCGAATTAGTCTTCTAAGTTGAAGTATGTATAGACACTCGTGCATTGTTTCAAGTTATTCTATCATCCTGAAAAAATTGCGCCATGGGACTAATGATCAGTGACTTGGATATTGCACACAGGAGTCTGTGACAATAGCAAATTGTAAGAAGTTTTATATTTTTTTCACACAGCTGAAAATGATGCAGTCTGCTCTTTTGACGATTCCCCGCTTCCCTTGTTTTCTTTTCCTCTTCTCCACTTCCTCCTCGTTATGTAGGGAAGGTCTGGTGACGAGAGAAAAGTGCCTCTGACCTTGAGCATTTATTTGTTTTGGTGGCTCGTTTTAGGTTTCAAAAACAATGTGCAGGGTTTAAAGTTTCATGTAGATGTTCAATTTTTTTTCGAATTAATAGGCAATAGGTTATTATGCAATAAATTATTTTGGTTGGTAATGTAAACCTAAATAAATTTAGGTTTAGATTCCCAATTAATCCACAGACTTTTTCCAATTAGAAATCTCTGGCAACTGGCGACAGAGATCTCATTTGAGAAAGAACTTTGGTCGAGACCAGATATTTCATTTAGTTGGCTTATATTTTCGAAGTAATATTTTCTCTTTCTTTGGTCTGGTAGTGCAAATGTTATCGTTCGACTCAAAACCAAGTAAACCCATTCGGCTCAGGAGGAGATAGAACGGATATTGTCTCTATTTCTTGAAATCTGTTATGGTCTTGTTAGCTACAGTAGAAAATATACACTAACTGTTATTCGGCTATTGCAGTTATATAAATCTATTCCATAACTGAAAAGGGTGGACATCAACGTCATAATCCTACTCTACTATGGCGAAACCATTAATTAGACGTCAAATATTCTCTCTCTCTCTCTCTCTCTCTCTCTCTCTTCTCTCTCTCTCTCTCTCTCTCTCTCTCTCATTATGTAAGGTAATTATTATTAAGATATTAAATTCTTCTCTTTAATTTTTGGGTGGAAAAAGATTTGAATTAAATATATGACAAATAAGAATTAACGTACAATTATAGTAATAATAAATATGTACTAAAATATATTGATCCTAAAATATCAATTGCTAAACCTTCATGCATATAGTCAATAGTTGTGGGTATTATTAATGAAAAATTAAACCAATAAAGAAATGAATGACTACCATCTAGAAAAATCACGAAGTGGAAGAAATTCTGCAGAATGTACCCAAAATTGCGGACGCATACCCGAGACCTCGAAAAGCCATAGTTATGATTATAAGGCCATTTGCCGGCGTAAGGCAACTAAATCACCATAGAAACTCTGAACTGTTTTGAAAAAATATTATTGAAATGAGATATAGAACTCTGTTTTAACCAGAAACTTCTACCGTCGCCTTTGGTGCCCAAGGGTAAGGAGTTGATATGAGCTACCTGCTATGACGAGCGTTATTAGACCTCAGATCCTATGAAGTTGTCATTATGTCGCCCTGTCATTCCTATTGTCTTTCATTTCCTTTGCAGTGAAATTGGGAGACATTCTTCTTTCTTGGCGCTGATGTCGAAGATGTTTTTAAAATTAAGAGATGCTGTAATACTATAATTCCGGAAATAATATTTTCAAGCCATTAAAAAGGGAAAACCTATAAATACTGAATAAAAAAAACTGGTTAAAATTTTTCAATGCTATTACTTGAGGATTTTCTGCACGCTTAAATTTTTATTGTCTTAAATCTTATTGTCTCAAATTTATATTGTCTTAAATTTGTAATGGATCTGTTTATCTTCTCATCTGTATTGATTTTATAATGTTACTCAGCTTTTCACTATTTAGTAGGAAAATATGTATTTTCTCTGTCAAGTCATTGGTATATAGGTTTATTCTATTAATCGATGATTAAAGCATCTTTATATGAGTTTAATTTGCGGCCTTGTTTTCATGTTTTGTGTGTGTATGTGTGTGTGGTTTCCATATACCCTTGGGATTTATAGTCTAAAAGTGGATGCGTTTTTGCAAACAGTATCGCAATAATGCGAAGAATGTATATTAAATATTCTTGGAGCATTCTGATGTAAAATTATATAAAAAATGCGTATTTCAAGGACTTACTTTTATTAAAAAACTAGGAAATACCCATCAGAACTACGGTTCCTGGCGATACTGTAAAAACTTTTGTAGACGTTTTTAGAATAATGGGAAGTGTTTTATTCAATAACTAAAAGAAAAAAAACGGTACCATTGGAATTATGAGGCATTTAATTTAATTGAGACAAGTAAGTCGTTTTCATTCTCACTGATTTTTAACTCGCTATGAACTGGATTACGCTAGTTACCTCTGTAAATTTTGCACACTGAACTTAACTACAAAACTTCACCGCAATTATACAGTTGTTCACTAGTGTACCTTCGTTAAGTCAAAATCATGTCCCTGACATCACTATATACTATACACAACCCACAAAAGGATGAGCCTCCAGAACGTGTAAAAATATTCCAACTATAATTTTTCATTTAAGGTCCAAACGAATCATTAAATAAAACTAATATTAGATATTGAGAAGTGTAGATTGACGTGCATAAAAACGTCAATTGTAGTGGGATTAAGTGTACTGTACTGTAACTGTAAAACTACCGAAATTTAAGCATGTATGAAATCCTCAAGTAATAGCATTGAAAAAATTTTAACCAGTTATTTTATTCAGTATTTATTATGTTTAACCTTTTTAATTTCTTGGGAACCTTATTTGCGGAATTATAGGAAGGAATCGCAACAAAATTAATTAAGTTCTTTGCCCATCAGAGCAGATTGTCACGTTTAAGTGTTATAAATAAATAGTGTAGAGTATGTTTTGCATTGTACTGATGGATTGATCATTTATGGATCATGCAATACTCTGATTGTCGACAAAAGTTTGATGCTTCATTCCTGAAACTCTCATTTTTCAGTTTGTTAATAAATAGCATAGCAAATATAATCAAGACTTTGCCTAATTTGAATATCTCGACTACGTTCCAAACCTGACTGATGAATGTGGCTTTGAGCATATAACCGCAATATTGAACCAGGCAGAATATAATGATATGTGAAACATAATACGTAGTGTCAAAAGTTGGTACAGTCGGCCACACATAAGTAAACACATTTCAGCCACAAGGGCTGGATGTGATCTGGTAACACTGGAACTGTGCCTCCAGACGAACGATGAAACCCGCCCCTCCACCGTGGCCACCGCCCTCCACACGTCTTCCCCAAACATTTTTCCCTCCAACCTTCACTCCCACCCTTTCAAGCACACGTTTATGACTTCTGTTCCCTCTCTCTAATTTCTCCTTTAAGGAAAATAATATAACTGAATCTATTCTGTAGGTTTATTTTCTCATCATGTGGAGGCGAGAAAACCCGTGTGTTCAACTTTTGTCGTAATAATATTATTACTTGCTGTTACTGACAGAAGAATTAACTCAGTTTTTGTGGCGCTCTCTTGTAATAATGGGATTTAGCTATCTACCAATAAAAACCTTGTCTATCAAATAACAGCATACCTACTACTCTTTAATTATAATTGTAATATCAAAAGCCGCATTCCAAATTCTTATTATTACAAAGACAACTAGCATCAGATCGTGTAGGACCTTACGTAACTCAATTTAAGCATGAAGAAATAAAGAAGGCATAAGTTGAGGAGAGAAAGACCTCCATAGGCCTAGAAGACACTGAAGGAGGAGAAACAAAGAGACAGTTATAAGAGAGAGGACAACAGCAAGAAGGAGGCAAACGGAAAGGAGACACAGTGTAATAGAGCTGAGAGTGTGACTGGTGTCACAAGGGTCACCATTACCCTCTTAAGTATAATGGGGGCATAGGTCTTGACTTGTCATAAGGGTTATTATGGGAGTCAATTCTTCCTTATGGTTGGACGTTTGTTTGGTCACAACCGACTATCATTGGATCACATCCGACATTGGGTCAAATTCTCGCATTTTTGTGCATGATTTTAACTGCTCGGCATACGTCTACATTTATCAATGGCAAGCATGTGCGTTTTTGTTTGTTTGTGTTCGTCCTGCAGGTGTGAATTCCCACGTTAAGAATGTATCAAGCAATAATAAGCTATATCCTTATATATATATATATATATATATATTATATATATATATATATATATATATATATATATATATATATCATTTGACGTCCAATCCTGATATTAGTAACATTTTAACGTATACGTAATTAAGGGACAAATATTACAGCACCCTATAATAAAGGATTTACAATAGATTGAAAAATAACCATTTAATATGAAATATGTTATACAATAAGATACGACCAAAAACAAGCTATTTCTCAGTCTCAATGAAAGCACATTACACTTCAAACAGCAACAATATCTTGGTTTTATTAAGACTTTCTGAACAAATTCATCCCGATACCAAAAATGTTTCCTCCCTTCTGTTACAGTATCAGTATTTAGCCCATCCACCATTGCTGGCGCCTTCATTTTGCCCGGCAGTATGTCAACGAAGACTTAGGTTTCTGGGCAAGAGTTGTTTTTTTCAGATGAGAAAATATTTGCGTCGACCTCGCACGGACAGTTGTACTGTTGGAGACGCAATAATACAAGATACTCCAGTGAGCACATCTACGAACAAGCCAGAAGCGGCCACGTTACCTGTAACGTGTGGGGATATGGGTTAACTTATACACCCTGGATGAGCTGGCAGAAATACAAGGAAGTTTCAATGCCGACCAATACCTTGAAATACTGGAAGACGTGATGGTCCCAACTGTTCGAGCCATGGCATTTCCCTACCCAGAGCGCATTCTCTTCATTCAAGTTTGTAGAGTTTCATCTCGCAAATTGCAGTAATAGGGAAAACTCTGTTGTAGTGCTGGTTTCATTAACTTGTATTATCAACTTCTTCTATTTATACAGAACTTGTTACAAAATGTAAAAATATATGAGTTGTTGCGAGTCAGAAGAGAACATTTGAGCTCCGTGAGAACGAATCAGTTGTATGGTTGTTGGTTATTGAGATATTCGCCATCTTCTGGCATCAAAGTTAAAGGGTGATTTTTCCTTGTTTTAAGAAACTACTCACGGCTTTTGTTTCCTTTTTGACTCGCAACGACTCAGCACTGAGTGTTGTTACTACAGAATATCTGCCATTCATTTGGTATTAATTTAGTAGGCAATGGTAATGCTGATTATTATTATTATTATTATTATTATTATTATTATTATTATTATTATTATTATTATTATTATTATTATAATATATGAAGTAATAAAAGTCCACACTATATAAAATGTGTATTAAAAATACATAAAAGACTGGAGCTTTCGTCTACTTGATCAGTAGGCCTCATCAGCCGTACTGATTTTTCCTTTTCAAAAAATATACAAAAAAGTTACGAAGGACAGGCAGGATTCTGGAATCGTCTCCAAGGGAGATAACAACCAAAACAAACTATCTCAATCATGTTATTCCCTCGTTCAAATGTCTGGCCAAAAGACGAGCCGATCGTCGTGGTTGAACTACCTCTTCTGAAGACGGTACCAGACCTGCCTGTCCTTCGTAAATTTTTTGTATATTTAATGAAAAGGAAATATCAGTACGGCTGATGAGGTCTACTAATCAAGTAGACGAAAGCTCCAGTCTTTTATGTATTTTTAATACACATTCCTCATAAGTGTGGACTTTTATTACTTCAAGATATTCCAGTCATGTTATGGTGAATTATATATATATATATATATATATATATATATATATATATATATATATATATATATATATATATATATATATATATATATATATATATCATATGAGGTGTCATTTGTCGGAAGGGTGAGCTGGGCATAACATTTAACGTAAGGTTCCGTCTCCCAGTTCAAATCTCTCCTTCCTCCTGGTTTGAAAAGCTAAGCGAAATTCCACATTCTTCCTCTCCACGATAGACTTCAACTTCACGTGGCTTATGGCTTCGAGCTCTTTGGGAAGAGTCGAAGGTGGAATATCTCTCAGCTTTTCAAACCAGGAGAAAGGAGAGATCCAAACAGGGAGAAACAGGCAGAACCTTAATTTAAAGATTTTATCTAGCTCACCCTTCACAATTTGACGCCTCTTGTAAAAAATAATTAATATATAATATATATATGTGACGTTTGTTTTGCAGGACAACTGTCCCATTCACACAGCCAGGATAGTTAATCGATGGTTTGAGGAACAACGAGACATTGACCTGCTGGACTGGCCAAGTAAGGGGTGTGATATGAATCCCTTGGAAATTGCTGGGGGACCATCGTCAACTCCTGGATCCCAGGCCAAGAGCGATAATCAAGGCAGCTGCTCCAACACACCATGTCTGAATGGGAGATATTCAGAAAAAATCAACACATCGTCTACAATCATGTAGCCTCCGTCCCCAGTAGACTACAAGATGTCATCGCCAACGATGGTGGATGGACTAAATACTGATACATATTTTATAATAAATGGTTATTTTTCAATCTATTGTGTATCCTTAATTATAGGGTGCTGTAATATTTGTCCCTTAATTACGTATACGTTAAAATGTTACTAATATCAGGTTTGGACGTCATATATATATATATATATATATATATATATATATAGTATATATATATATATATATATATATATATATATATATATATATATATAAGGATATAATCTCATTATTACTTGATACATTCTTAACGTGGGAATTCTCACCTGCAGGACGAACACAAACAAACAAAAACGCACATGCTTGCCATCGATAAATGTAGACGTATGCCGAGCAGTTAAAATCATGCGCAAAAATACGAGAATTTGACCCAATGTCGGATGTGATCCAATGATAGTCGGTTGTGACCAAACAAACGTCCAACCATAAGGAAGAATCGACTCCCATAATAACCCCTATGACAAGCCAAGACCTATGCCCCCATTATACATAAGAGGGTAATGGTGCCCCTTGTGACACCAGCCACACTCAGCTCTATTACACTGTGTCCCCTTTCCGTCTGCCTCCTTCTTGCTGTTGTCCTCTCTCTTATAACTGTCTCTTTGTTTCTCCTCCTTCAGTGTCTTCTAGGCCTATGGAGGTCTTTCTTTCCTCAACTTATGCCTTCTTTATTTCTTCATGCTTAATTTGAGTTACGTAAGGTTCTACACGATCTGATGCTAGTTGTCTTTGTAATAATAAGAATTTGGAATGCGGCTGTTGATATTGCAATTATAGTTAAAGAGTAGTAGGTATGTTGTTATTTGATAGACAAGGCTTTTATTGGTAGATAGCTAATTCCCATTATTACAAGAGAGCGCCACAAAAACCGAGTTAATTCTGCTGTCGGTAACAGCAAGTAATAATTATTACGACAAAAGTTGAACAGACTGGTTTTCTCGTCTCCACATGATGAGAAAATAAACCTACAGAATAGATTCAGTTATATTATTTTCCTTAAAGAGAAATTAGAGAGAGGGAACAGAAGTTTTAAACGTGTGCTTGAAAGGGTGGGAGTGAAGGTTGGGGAAAAATGTTTGGGGAAGACGTGTGGAGGGCAGTGGCCACGGTGGAGGGGCGGGTTTCATCGTACGTCTGGAGGCACAGTTCCAGTGTTACCAGATCACATCTAGCCCTTGTGGCTGAAATGTGTTTACTTATATGTGTGGCCGACTGTACATGTTGTTCATATGTTCAGATTTGAGATTTTGATATAATGTTTTACTGCATTCGGAACTATGAATACACACACACACACAAATATATATATATATATATATATATATATATATATATATATATATATATATATATATATATATATATATATATATATATATATATATATATATCCCTTTCTGAGTGGGGATACCTTAACGTGATGTTAGGGTTTGTGTATCGCCATGATCAGCAAGGCTGTACTATAGTCTGGGCCACCCATACTAGGTTGGTTTGCTGTGAGCGATCAGACCAAAGTCTCCCAGCATCACCAATCCGCAGTGGCCTGCGTGGTGGTAAAAAATTGGCCAAACCCCAGATATGAATACAACAGCCCCGTCTCGGCCCCTAGTCCCCAGCGGCAGTGAAACAACTGCCCAAGGTGGCGGGCAGATACATCTCACTGCAGGGGGTGCTAAAAATCTCTGGACTAGAACAGGCCACCTTTGGAAACTGAACCTTACAGCGTACAATGGTAGGACTCTGTCTAGGGAAGAAGAACTGGCTGTGTTACTAGGAGAGCTGAAAGAAATAAATTCGGATATAATAGGATTGAGTGAAATTAAAAAAACTGGGGAATCTTATAATTATAGAGTTAAAAGAGGGTCACATATTTTGCTTCAGAGGACATGAAAGAAACAAAGAAAATAGAGTGGGTTTTTGTAATTAATAAAAATCTTGCAGGTAACAAGAAGTATTTTATAATATTAGTGATAGAATTGGAGGATTGAGTATCAAACTAAATAAGAAGTATAAAACATACGCACCAACAACATCCCACACAGAGGAAGAAATATTTATATGAAGATCTAGAGATAGCTTTGAGAAAACTTAAGACTCAATTTACATTTGTTTTGGGTGATTTCAAGGCTAACGTAGGTCAAAAGAAGAGAGGAGAATCAGCTGCAGGTAAATTCGGAGAAGGCACAAGAAATGACAATGGAGACATGCTTGTAGAATTTGCTGAAAGCAACAATCTAAAAATCATAAACACCTTTTTTATAAAAACGAACATGGAAATTGGACATGAAGAATCCCAAACGGGGAAAAGTAAAACGAAATAGATTTTATTCTTAGTGAAAAAGTTAATTTAGTAAAAGTTCTAAGAATGTTAAACAAATTAAAATCAAGTGGCCATAGAATGGTGAGAAGAAAAATTTGCTTAGATCTAAGGAAAGAAAGAAAAAACTAATTTAAAAAAAGAAAATAAACACTCCTGTAATAGGAGAAAAATCTGATAAGTTTGGCAATACAAAATAGATACTCCCAGCTTCATAATGAAATGTAATCAAGTAAAGAAGAAATGAATAGTAACTTCACCAAATTTGTATTAGACTCAGCAGAAGAGATGGGTGGAAAAGTTCCTAAACAAGATCAAAGAAAACTATCAGAAAACACCAAAAACTTAAAAAAGAAACGATACGAAATTAAGGTAAAATCCAAGAGAGATGAAATAGAACTAGCAGAACTATCCAAAACAATAAATAAACTATAAACCCAAGACATTTGTAAACACCTTCAGACCAAAATTGAAGAAACACTAAAGAAGAGAAGAAGCATCGAGCTGATGAAAAGAAGACTTGGAATAGGGCGCCAACAGTTATTTGTTTTAAAAGATGAAAATGAAAATATCAACAAAGGAAGCGGAGTGTAAAAATTGCTGAGGATTTCTATACAGTGCTGTAAAATAGTGATATAGAAAATAACTTTGTCAATAAAAATAACGAAACACCTGAGCCGGTACCCAAAATAAGAGCGGGAGCAGTAGAGTAAGCATTAAAAGGCATGAAAAGAAACAAAGCAGCAAGAGAAGATGGCTTAACAATTGATTTAATAGTAGATGGAGGAGATTTCATTATAGTAAATATCTCTGAACTTTACACAAAATGTTAGCAAGATTGCTCTATGCCTACATCTTGGATAAACTTTATCATTATATTAATTCACAAAAAAGGGAGACAAAAAAGACCTGAAAAATTACCGCCTGATAAATTTACTCTCAGTAATATATAAAACATTTACAAAGATCATAGTAGGCCGAGTAGAAAGACAACTACACTTTTAATCAACCAAGGGAGCAGGCAGATTTTAAAAGTGGGTATTCAACAACTCACCATATGCATGTAATTAA